>NC_048303.1:112142630-112442630 GCF_013100865.1 Trachemys scripta elegans | reverse complement strand
TTTTACCCTGAGCATGTATCTGTTGTACAATGCGTGGGACAAAGTAAGCTGGTATCTTGGGAGGGGGCAGGTTTCACACCTGCAGGGCTGACAAAGTAGAAGGGAAAAGTTCAAGTATCAAGTAGCTGAGAACTCAGAGATGTGGTTTGGGGAGATGTGGGACAGGAAGGGCTGTTGGTGTCACCCAGTAAAGAGGCTGGTGGGAGCCAAAGTTAAACCTTGTCCTTGTGGACAGGCTACAGGTGTCAGGAAATTATTTTCTGTAGTTGTGGTTTAAAGTCCACCAACATTACAGGGCAGGCTGTGACAGAACCCCTTACTGATCTGGATGGACCCCAAACATCACACATGCTTATATTAGTTTACACATATTAATCTCTTGCAAAAGAAGGGCCAACACCTGATCACTGGAGCTGGTCAGAGAAACTCTGACAGACCTGTATTACACTGGAATATATGGTTCCATCAAAATGCTTTGTGAAACTTGTTTTGGAAGAAAACCAGGCAAGAGTATGACAATGTTGAAACATCCTATTTTTGACACAGAACAAAACATTTTGATTTTTCATTTTTGAAATGGCTTTTTATGGATTTTGTTAATTATAATACAGAGGGGAAAATTCAAAATAAAAACAAAACATTTTGACCCAAAACTAAAGAAGAAAAATTCAGAAAACTCCTTTGTGGAGAAGTTCAGAATTTTTGGTTTCCCCTGATTTGGAACAAATCCAAATTTTTGGAACCTCGATCCTTCGTAAAACAGAATTTCCATCCTCTGCATAGCTCCAGTGCTCATTTTACTCACAGTCCCAATAAGTAGAGTGAGCGGGTTGGTTGTATTTTGTCTCTCTCATAAGAATATACATCAGCCAGAATCTTCAAACTGGGTTGTCCAGATTTAGGCATCTAAGCAAGTGGCTTAGCGCTGTTTAATTGCTCAGTACCCAGAACTTCCACTGACTTCTGTGAGGATGTGGCTGTTCGGGATCTTCAGCCTTGGGCATACGTGTGTAGTCACCTAACTTTGATCAGCATGATGAGAAGGCTACTGAGGGAAAAATAGAAGAGTGAATGGCCCCTGTAATAAATGTTCTTGAGTGTTCTGCTGTAATAGTCTACAAGGTTAGAAGCATTACTTCAGCGCTTGTAAGCATTATTACAGAACATTGTGATCTCTATTGATAGAGTGAGAAGCAGGCAAGTTACATGAGTGTTTAATATCTTAAACTGTATTTGGAAAATCCAAATTGGAAGCCATTACATCTTACAAGGTGTCCTAAACTGAAAAGAAGTGAAATGATGATAGTACAAACTCTGTGCACTGCTACTGCCCCTCAGAGAGGCGGTTTTATTATGTTGATAGGAGAGCTGTCTCCTGTCATAAAGTCTTCACCAGATGCGTTACAATGGCACAATTGCAGAACTTTTAGACTAGCCCTTAGTCTCGCTTGAATGTCCAGCTATTGGATCTTGTACCTTTTGTTTGCTAGACTGAGGAAATCATTATCAAATATTCCTTTCTCTTTGTTAAGCTAATTAGAATGAGCTCCTTGTTAATCAGTTATCAATAGTTCAATAAATTAATTCCTGCTAGGAAAAGTCTACTAAAAATACCATACAGACAGATTTCTAATGACCTGTGTATGTCTCATAGTGAAACAACCTTACCAGAGAGCAGAATTCCAAACCTACAGCGGTTCACCCATTACTATGTGTTGCTGACTTTGCCAGTTATCCTTCTGGGTACTTGTATAACTTCTCCCAAGTATTTAAATGTAGAAATAACAAACACTTATTTCTTCTCCAACAGTCTGAGTAACTCGGGTGTTTTTTACATGAATTTTTATGTTTGTGAGCAAGCTTGGGGTATGCGGGTGAAGATCTAATTGAAGGAAAGCCAAAGAAATGACTTTTTCAATTTAATTCTGAAAGCAGTAAGCTCTGGTCATCATTCTCTTCAATGAATGATTAGATATTTCTCAGGAGGTGGATCTATGTCTCCCACCCCATAGGTTTTCCTATAATTTCATCATGCTAGTGGAATGTAGCTGTCCTGGGAAGCCAAGGTTGTAAAGGAAGAGGTGGTCACTCCAATAGCTAGGATCCATTCCCTGGAGGGCTTGGAATATGAGGACACACCTTTAAATTGAACTGGGGGCTAATGTGGAGAAAAGTGCACCACGGGGGTGATGTATTCATGACAAGCCTGTCTTGCTAAGCAGATGTGCTGCTGTTTTCACTTTTTCAAGGAGTGTGGTTCTTCGGTAGACATAACAAATTGAGCATATTCAATAAATGTGTACCATCTTTGTTACCCAATGGAGCAGCTAACGTTATGCAAGCATAACTGCTACATTCTGTGTTCCGTTACTTTCAAGGAAATTTTCCTTTAAGTCAGTCACATGGGTGGAAACACTTTTATTTAGTGGCAATTGAGTCAAATGACTTCTTTCATTTCCCTAATGTGTTTATGGTTATATGAGGTGACTAAAATGAAAAGCGTTTCTACTGGAAGAGCTTTCCTATGCTGACTTGAGGCTATTAATCTTGTTAATGAAAAATATCCTGTTCTTTTCTGGATCATCCAAGGGGATATCCTTTGGGAATGTGTGAATGTAAATATCTGAATGTCGTACTGTTAGAGTGCCTGCTGCTTAGTTCAGCTTGGAACAGAGACCACTGTGGGGTGGGGGATATGGTAGAGGTCTATAAAAACACGAAAGCTATGGACAATTTGACTAGAGAAGTGTTATTTACCCCTTCACACAACAAGAAGTGGGGATCACCCAATGAAATTAATAGACAGCAGGTTTAAAAGAAAAGGAAGTACTTTTTCACACAACGCACATTCAAACCATGGAACTTATTGCCAGGATATGTCAAAGCCAAAAGTATAACTGGGTTTAAAAAAGAACTAGATAAGTTCATGGAGGATCGATCCATCAATGGCTATTAGCCAAGATGTTCAGGGATGCAACCCCATGTGCTGCATGTCCCTAAACCTCTGACCACTAGAAGGTAGGTCTGGATGACTGGATGGATTACTTGATAAATTGCCCTGTTCTGTTCACTCCCTTTGAAACATTTGGCAATGGCCACCATCAGAAGACAGTATATTGGGCTAAATGGACCATCAGCCTGACCCACTAGGGCCATTCTTACGTTCTTACTTTAATATATTTTTGTAATTTCATAAGCATTAACTTTCTCCAATTGCCTTTCAGCCTACTCACTAAGCAGTGGAGATGCATTTAAATGTGAAGGAGGATAGGGTGGTAGACTTACAGACAAATTCAGGGCAGGGGTTCCAGATGGGGAATGTTGAAGAAGGCACAAAGATGTCTGTAGAAGACAGACATTTAGTTTAATCTTACTTTTCAAGAAGAAAAGCCTTTCCCCATCGGTGTAACACATTCCCATGGAGTTTTCCTCTGTTGTCTTACCCTCCTCCCCCCGTGTCCCATGGATAACTTTGCTTTTCTCTGTTTTAAAAAAAAAAAGTATCAGTTTTGTGTGTTTAGATGCTTTCCTCTTTCATTTCCTGGTCTGTCTGTCTGTCTCTCTCAATCTCTCATTCAAGATTAATATATAAGGCTTTTTCATCTTGACTCTTGTACTAGGACATCTATTCAGGGAAGGAGCAGCTTTACAGGTATCAGTCCTGCAGTAACTTTAATAAGTTAAATAGATTTACACCGGTGCAACTGAGAGTGCAGCTGGGTTCTTCTATCCTAACTGAATTTTACGTCCTTGCTCTTGAAGGAAAGAATTGAATTGTGATTGATGTACCCTTTTGATTAATCAGTAATACTGACTGAATGTACTAAAAGCTGAATAGATTTGATAGCTACACTCTTGTGTGCTAAACTTTCTTTATATGGTAAAAATTAGTATGTAGCTAAACAAAGGCCAGTTCGTTAAGAAAGTTTTAAAAATAAAAGTGCACTTGAGCTGTTGATTATGAATCTCTATCCAGGGTTTAAATGAGCACTTACTTATTAGTAACTTTTAAGTTTAGTTTAAAGCATTTTAATCAGGAAGCATCTGAGCACAGTGCAAAAATAAACTTTTAAAAGAGAAACTCTGAAAGGATAAGTCCCACGTCACTACATGCAGCTCTCGAAAATGGTATTGAGGACTCTAACAAATCAGTGCCATGGTACACTAGAGGCCAGATTCTCAACCAATGTCAATGAGCAGAGCTCCATTGATTCCAGTGGAGTGCCATTTACTTCAATGGAGATACACCAGCTGAGAATTAACTCCTAAAAAACCCTTTCTTCATTCAGTTACGCAGGTGCAACATCCACTGAAGTCAGTTGAGTGGAACGCACGTCAAAGTAGACTAACAATGCCTATTTTCTATCAACATTGCTCATGCTGTGAAACACCTTATTTTCCTGCTGGCCCACACCCAATCTCTGTCCATCACTTCTCCTTATTTTTGTCTCTCTTCACAAGTTTCGCTCTGACTCCCTTTCTCCCTACAACTTTTTTCTGTTCTAGCCTCTTTCTAGACCTGAGTTTCCTTATGCCAGAACAGATCTTTGGAGGTATTTTCTATTCCTTCCCAGGTTCTGCTCACTTTCCTTTTTCTTTTTTTTCCCCCTTCCCTAGATCAGTTCTAAACCACACTCTGTCACCTCCCCACTCTGGACTCCTCTCTTTCAGTAAATCACCCTTTTTTCATCAATAGAGGAGGAAAATAATCTAGTTTATTTTTCTTATTTTAGACCTATCAAGCCAATGAGTAGAATCTGTTAATTTTGGGTGGAACTGCTTAATATTGGGGGGGAGGCTCTCCCAGAAGAAGCCAGGTGCTGATAGTAATGTTTCAGCAAACATAACTCTTTGCTCTGAGACAATGTTCCCTTTTCCTCTGAGTCCGTACTGAATCAATGCCCTGCATAAAATTAGGAAGCCCTGGACTCCTCAAGATGCTATCATTCAGGTGAGACATAAAACCTAAGTTCTTGACCGCTTGTGTTTTATAGCCTTTTTCATAAGAATGAGGAGTCTAGCCTCAAGGTATTTGGAATTTGAATATTTTCCCTAAACTCTTTGTGGGGTTTCATTTGGCTTTGGGGTTTTTTTTTTTTGGCTTCCTGTCCTAAACTGTTGTACAGTTTTTTCAAGTGGAACGTTGCTAAACAGTTACAAAGCTTACGCCAGAATTGACATTAGCTAAGTGATGGGTTTGACATCTGTATACAAATAACTTTGTGGTGGAAGGCACCAATTCATATATTTTAAGTCTAATCCCATGCCCAGTCAAGTCCCCCTTTAGAGAGCACTGGATTGGGCCCTGTTTACATGATACTAGTGTAACAAGTATAAAAGAATGCTACTCTTTTCAAACATGTCACAACATTCCCAGGTCAGATGGAGAACTCAGAAAGGAATTTCTCTTCCTTTTTCTCCTGAAGCTGATGCTCCCAGAACAAATACATCATTGAACGTATGCAGGAGATGTGAATCTGTAAGCAAACACAAAGGCTGCTGCTATTTATGGTGCCACACTGGGCATATTCACATCAGTATTTTAAGATCAGGAATAACCTCCACTGTTCTTCTCTTCAGAGATGCTGCTGACAGTTTCAAAAACACAATTTTATTTCAACCGCCTTCTTATGATAAAGCTACATAGCCATATATGATGGGTCACTATTATAAATGCAGTCTTAATTCATTATTTTGTATGGAGTGGGGTCAATTCTCCTCTCGGAGGTCAGTGGGAGTTACACTCGTGGGAATGGAAAAATAATCAGACCCAATACCTATTGTTTGCACCTACAAATTTCCAATCCTTGCTTTCTAAGTGGTTCATGTGTGTTTTTGTTTTTGTGTGTTAATATAGTGATTTCTCTTTCCTTTACGTTGTCTGCTACTCCATTTGACTCCTTATAAATAATGATAGATTGACCAGGCCAACTTTATCTCCGTAATCCACCAGATCCATGGAATTATTTCTGGATTTAATGGCTATAAAATCTTGCCACAAATCTCATTTGAAATCTTACTATACAGATAGTTCCCCTTCCAGATCTGGCCTCTAGTTAGAGACAGTGACTAGTCTAGGCATTATCATCTTCTAGTGTAATTTCCTTACGTCATTAAATAAGAACAAATCTAACACAAATCCATCTTGTAATGAACTAGAAATTCTTTTCCAACCCAGTAGTACTTTGTCACGCATCTTTGCCCTTTGTTTTTTTTGGGGGGGGAGAGGAGTGGGGGTGGTGGGTGTGGAGAAATGCCTTACAGTGAGAGACTTAGCTCAGTCTGCTTATCTTTTTTTATCAAAAAGAAGATTCAGAAGTGACTTGATTGCCATGTATAAGTACCTTTTCTGAGGAAAATACAAGGTATTATCCTCAAAGGTATTTAGGTGCCTAATTCCTACTGAAGATCTGGATATGTGTGTATGTCAAACTGAACACCCAAAACTCTCTGTGCCTCTCTTCTATATACGTAAAATGGAGATAATACCACCACCTTGCCTCACAAGGGTGTTGTGAAAATAATTCATTAATATTTGTAAAGAACTAAGATGCTTCAACAGCACTGCAGAAAAGCCTGTAAGGAAATGAATAGTTATGTATTCAGAGCAGCCTTGGATTCATGCTGCTACACAATGAATGCTGAGGGTGAAAAATATTGAGTAGCAAACTGTTCGGTGAGCACCATCCATTCTGTGCACTGAACGAGGCAAGGGTTATGTGCAAAAACACCATGGGGTAATGTAATTAAGGACGGTCTCATATGACTTGGGGCAACCATAATTTTGGCATTTCCTAACTTTTGAATGCTACACTTCACAACCTTACTGTTGTTTAACGGAGAGTTTTGGATGCAGTACAATGATATAGAATTTGTTTCCATTACTTCTGGTTCAAAGAGTAATCTTGTTTTTTGTTGGTTTAAACCAACCTTATTTACTGCTTTTTTTTTCTTTTTTTAGATTGAAACATAATAACTAAGCAAGTTAAATAGCTCCTCTAGACTACATTAAGAACTGTATGAATGCTGATTTTAAAATAGCTGTATCTCAATAACTTTAAATGGTACACATAATAAAGCTATGTTTGTGCATGTGGTGAGGGAAGGAAGCATTGTCAGACACCCATTATTATCTATGCTGGAGTGACTGACCTAGGTGCCCATGCAAGTGCAGAGTTGATTAGATTTTTGAACAAAGATGCTTGATTTAAAAGGCAACAAAATGCATCACAGGATTGTTCAGCATTGTGCAAGGCTAAAGCTGAAGAAAACATCATTTAGAGAAAAAAAATGCAGGTAGATGCAGTATAGTCTTAGAAATAAATAAAAATAACTCAGACTCACTAACGCTTTGGAGTTATAGCAGGAGTACAACACTGCATCCTGGACTCACTGATTTGATTGTTCACGTAGAAGATGTTCTTTTAAGAAACCTTTTCTTTTTAAATGAGCCATATATGCATCATGTCTAGACCCACACCTAGGGTTGCCAATTTTCTGATTGCAGAAAACCGAACACCCCTGCCCCACCCCTTCTTTGAGGCCCCGCTTCCGCTCCATGCCTTGTCCCTCTATTGCTTGCTCTTTTCCCCACCCCACACCCACCCTCGCACATTTTCACAGGGCTGGGCAGAGGGACGGAGTGTGGGCGGGGGCTGTGGGCGGGGGCTCTGGGCTGGGGCAGGAGAACAGGGTGTGGGTGGGGGTGTGGGCTCTGTGGTGTTCAGGATACGGGGCGGGTTCCAGGATGGGACAGGAGGGTGGGGTGTAGGTCTGGGCAGTGCTTACCTAAGGCGGCTCCCAGAAGCAGCTGGCATGTCTGGCTCCTAGGCGGAGGCGCTCCCAGGCAGCTCTGTGCACTGCCCCCGTCCACAGGCGCCATCTCCGCTGCTCTTATTGGCCATGGTTCCTGGCCAATGGGAGCTGCGGAGCTGGTGCTTTGGGTGGGAGCAGTGTGCGGGGCCCCCATGGCCACGCCTCCACCTAGGAGCCAGAGGGAAATGTCTGCCTCTTCTGGAAGCCACAGGGAGCCTGCCTTAGCCCCGCTGTGCCACTGACCGGACTTTTAACGGCCCAGTCAGCAGTGCTGACAGGATCCGCCAGGATCCTTTTTTGACCGGGTGTTCCAGTCAAAAACTGGACAACTGGCAACCCTACCCACGCCTATGTGACAATTTCAATGTACTCCCTCCACTGCGACCACCACATGCTTCTATAGCATCTTTCATCAGATTATCTCCAACTGAGTTCTGATTGGGGAGGGAGGTGGTGGCATTCTTCAGAGCTCCCCTGTGAGGAAGATACTTGTTAAACTTTTGACAAGTAAGGAACATGAGTCACAGAGAACTTAAGGCTTTTTTTGTTTGTTTGTTTGTTTGATTGTTTTCGGTTTCCCCCCCCTCCCCCAAATTTGGGCCCCTGAAATTAGACAAAGAGGCTTGATTTTTTTCAGAGGGGCTGAACACCCCAAGCTCTCATTTATTTCCTTTATTTATTTATATTACCATAGCAACTAGGAGCCCCAGTCATGGACCAGGACCTCATTGTATTAAGTGATCTACAAACACAAAACAAAAACAGACCTGGGCCAGGGAGATTACAATCTAAGTATCTGACAGGAGATAACGGATGGATACAGATTCAAAGGGTGGGGGGAATACGACACCTAAGAGTGCTACGCACCTATGAAATTCAGGCCACTTGTATTTAGTGCTGTGGAAATGTAATCTTCTGTCTGGAGATCTGCCCATCTTGGACAAATGTAAGCTTCAAAACTAGACGTCTGTAATGGACTCCTTTCTAATACCTCATTCTTGTCAGTGTATGAGGAAAATATATTTACCCAGCTGTGTGCATGCAAGTTGAGTACTTGTATAAAGAAATGGCTATTTAGTCATATGGGTCAGTGAGACTTGTGTTCCTTGGTCACTTAGGCACTATTGAAAATCCCACACTTCTGGACATTTGTGCACCCACATGTAGACAGCAACAGAGGGTCCTGTGGCACCTTTGAGACTAACAGAAGTATTGGGAGCATAAGCTTTCGTGGGTAAGAACCTCACTTCTTCAGATGCAAGTCTTGCATCTGAAGAAGTGAGGTTCTTACCCACGAAAGCTTATGCTCCCAATACTTCTGTTAGTCTCAAAGGTGCCACAGGACCCTCTGTTGCTTTTTACAGATTCAGACTAACACGGCTACCCCTCTGATACTTGACACATGTAGACAGTCCATTACAGATGGATCTTTTCACTTGTACCTTGAGAACCCTGTCTTAACCACTTTTTTAATAGCACTGTTGGTACTGCATCATTTGTCAGAGTATAGTTAAACCGCAAGTAATCTCTACTGATGAAACTTCACTACGTCAGTGGAGTTAAGCAGCAGAGATCTGGACCCCAAGCCTCCCTGTGGGTATTGAATTCATAGTGCTCTTCTGGCTAAGAGTTGTACTAAGTGACCCACACTGACAGCTAGATTATATTCTACTCTTTCACCTTCCAGAGCGAACAGTCAGCATATTTTGGCTAGAGCAGTAATTGCAATAACACATAAAGGAACTCTTAAATGACTAATAAAATATTGAGCTGTTTAGATGTCCATTAGTGTTAAGAGCTAATCTTTAGCACTTCTTGTAGTTGTCCTTTTCAAACAACAGACTAATGCAGTGCAGGAGTCTAGGCTACAAAAGGCAAATACTTTTACATTATATTATATCCGTCTGTATTATTAATGGCATTACAGTATCAAGTTGATGATTTATTAACACGATCCTTAGAGGCACTGAAGGGAAATGCTCTTGTGACGTAGTGCACTTAGAATTACAGTAATATTAATCGTTCTAGTATCCTAATGTTGTGCTATTGCACAGAAGGATAACATCAGAAGACTGAGGGCCTGAATCTCACCTCACTTACAGATTTTTTTTTTTCAAAAGAGTTCAGCAGCATCCATTGAGGAAGAATAGGAGCTGCTAAGTGCTGAACTCTTCTGGAAATTTGCCCCCCTGGGTGAGTGCTGAGCATTGAAGATCTGGCCCTGAATCAATAGTCGTTCCATTCAGGAATGACCGCTTTCTCCTTAAGCATCCATCGATGTCTTGGTCTTCTCAAGATGAGAATGCTCAAATCAAGTGCTGTGTAATTGGAATGAGAAAGGGTTGGGGAAGTGAAATACTCCTTTTCCCCCTCTGCCCACTATACCCCCACATAGCAGGGTCAATGTCCAGGGCTGTTGGAAAGCCCATTCATCATGGCTGTTGGCCCAACATATGGGAATGTAAATAGGAACATAAGCCTATAACTATTGGAAGGGTGTAAACACTATGCAAAGAGAGAATTATTATGGCATATGGTGGTATAACTAGGGGTAATGGAGTGAAATTAGGAAAAGAGAAATTTTGGCATCATTGAAACTTCCTGATGGCTTGATCTCTGGGGCTGCAAAATAATCTCCAAAAGAAAGAGACCGACCCCCGGCTCTAGACATTTAAAATGATACTGGAGCAAATGCTAGTAAATGTACACTAGGAACTTACTGTGAACGTACACAATCCTACATTAGCAAGGAGATGACTCAGACTCACACAACAACTTTTCTATAAACATTTATGGTTCTGCCAGTGTCATCTCTGTATTAAGAGAGAATCTATACAAACACCATAGTTAAGATTTGCATTCAAAACCCAACAAAAAACTCTACCCTTCAATGAAAGAATTTTTTCTCCAAATTTGTCAGTTATTCCTGAGAGCCACTGAATTTTTTAAAGAAAAATATTTCCAACTTTTTTTTATTATAAATAACACATTAGAAAGTTTACCATTACATGTATGTCTACATTCAATTTATTTTACTTTGACTGGGGTTGGAGTTCAGATTGCTTCCTTATTCATTCACTAGAATCCTACTCCCTAAATAGCCCCATTGATCATTTTTTGACTGGTTAAATGTAGTGATTGAAAGGGAACGGGGGCGTTGAGCAGGAGATCCTGTGGCTCAGATTCTTAGCTGCTGAGGCCTTGTGTACACTACCGGGTAAGTCAACATAAATTACATCGCTCAGGGGTGTTACACTTGCTGGGTATGCTGTTTTAAAATATTAAAATCTAGGGTGGGGGAACACCGGTCCAGTCACTTTCTCAGATAATACTACCTCAGAGGGAATAAGTGAAATAAGTCAAATATCATACAACATGGCTTTTTTTTCTCTATAGTGACGTATCTTTAGCCATAAAAATCTACCACTTTGGTCTTTAATGCAGACACTATAAACTTGTATATGTACATATCTTTAACAATTACTTAATCGATGTAATTGTTTCTTCAGGAAAGTCATGAGAGAGTATGTGATCTCTTATGTAGGGGATGTCAGTGTACTGCTGAGTTGTGTGCACTAGGTTCTGTCTTGACTGGTAACTTAGACATGTGTATTAATAATAAACAACACTGTTGAAACAAATTGATCAAGAGCCTCATAAACTCATACCTACTTACTGGGAATGCCAGGGGTTTTTATTAGCAAACACATATTCCCCCAGAGAAGACTGTATCTACTGAAAGACTTTGCTTAGCAACATGGACAATTCCTTTATCATCAACTTTTCCTAGTCTGTAGCTGTTCTGGGCTAAGTTGAAACTCCATGATCCCTCTTTATATAATAAAGCTTTAAACAGACTTTCGAAATGGAGTGAAATTCTATTTTATAGCCTTACAGCTTGCAAGGAAGTTTAGGATTTACACCCTTACAACTAAAGTCTTTATACACTTATGGCAACTGAGATTTTACAAACTGCTTGGCCCTTAATCATATTTTGATTTAAGGTTTTTCAAGATGATGAAGAGGACCATGAAAATGCATCAGCTTTTCCTTTGCTCACACGAAGAGAGTACATGAACAAGGGGAAACTTGATGAAACTAAAGGACAATAAATACAGAACAAATGCCCATACAGAAAGGAGTTGGTTCCTGAATTGAAGCCCCAGTGAAAAAAGTGGGCTTTGTGTCAGGCCCACTAAATCCACCAGGCCTTCTCAGAGTAAGGTGCTAATCCATATGGCCCAGATCCACAAAGGGATGTGGGTGCTGCAATGCTGAACGTCTGGGATATGTCTATAAGTGAGCGCTGCTGCTGTACCACTCCAGTGCGTCTGGTGAAGATGCTCTATGCCAAAAGGAGAGAGGTTTTTTTTATGCTGATGGGAGCACTATCTCTGCGAGCAGCATAAACTATGTAAGCAGCAGATGCTCTCCCACTGACATAACACAGTGTGCACGGACACTTATGTTGGTATAACTGTCACACAGGAGGGTGGAATAGTTACACCCCTGAGTGACATAAGTTTTGCCGACATATAGGCTGTAGTATAGACGTAGCCTTAGGCACCTAGAAAATCATAGAAACAATATGGCAATCCACAAAGCCTGACTTAAGTTTCTAAACAATCTGTACAATGAATGTGGGGAGAGAGTGCCTTAGAACACAATCCACAACAACTTGCATACTAGGCTGGGAGTTGCCAACTATAGAGGTGTTTGCTAGTCCCTGACCATTCACAGAGATAGATACCTCCCTGCAGCCCAGATTTAGACACCTATCTCTGCTTAGCGATCCCACCACCTAGAGGCAGGTGACTTAGGCACCTAAGGTGTTTTGTGCAGGAATAAGTTAGGTGCCCACTCCAGACACGGGGGAAGTGGAGGTATTTACATTAAAACTTTTAGCCCGGTGGTTAGATCAGTCGAATCCTCCTGCTCCAATCATTTTTGAATTATTTATTTCACAGTGGAAGAGCTTCAACTCGAGTGAGTGAAGGAGCCCCCACCTCAGAATGTCCCATAGCTCATTGGTTAGAGTATGATCCTGAGAGGTGGTAGAGCCCTGATCAAATCCTTTCTCACACTCTGGCAGAGTGGGGAATTCAACCTGGGTCTCCCACAGTCATTCTCACTGGTCTAATGGGCATATTTATGTAATTATCCACAGTGGAGCAGTTGCTGGACCAGAGAGAACGAGAGTGATTCTGTAGGCCCAGTGGTTATGGCACCAACCTGGGAGGTGGAACACCCACGTTCAGTCCAGTCCCCCCTAGTCCAACCACCTGTTCATTATTTGTTTACAGAACAATCTCCTGAAAGGGTGGGAGATCCCTGTTCAAATCCTTCCCCAAAATAATTCCTAGAGCAGATCTCTTAGAAAAACATTGAGTCTTGATTTAAAACTCATCAGTGAGGGAGAATCCACCACTGCCCTTGGTAAATTGCTCCAGTGGTTAATTTATCCTCCCTGTTAAAACTGTGTGCCTTAGTTCCAGTCTGAATTTGTCTAGCTTCAACTTCTAGCCATTGGATTGTGTTAAACCTTTCTCTGCTAGATAGAAGAGAGCATTATAAAGTATTTGTTCCCCATGTAGGTACTTATAGACTGTAATGAAGTCTCCCCTTAACCTTCTCGTTGTTAAGCTAAATAGACTCCGGGAGCTCAATCTATCATCATGAGGCAGGTTTTCTTTCTTTCTTTAATCATTCTCCTGGCTTTTCTCTGGAGCCCCTTCCATTTATTAACATCCTTCTTGAATTGTGGACAGCAGAACTGGGCACAGTATTCCAGCAGTAGTTGCATCAGTACCCAATAGAGAGATAAAATAACCTCTCTACTCCTACTAGAGTTTCACCTGTTTATGCATCCCAGGATCACATTTGTTCTATTGGCCACTGCATCACACTGAGAACTCACATTCAGCTGATTATCCACCATGACCCTCAAATCAGAGTCCCTGCTTCCCAAGATAGAGTTCCCCATCCTCTAAATATGGCCTACATTCTTTGTGCCTAGATGAATACATTTACATTTAACCATGTTAAAACACATTATTTGGTTGCACCCAGCTTACTACATGAGCTATATCCTTCTGTGGGAGACCTGTTTCTTCATTATTTATCACTGCTCCAGTTTTTGTCATTTGCAGACTTTATCAATTATGTGTTTTATTGCCAAGTAATTGATGAGAATGTTAAACAGCCTAGGGCCACAAACCAATCCCCGCTGGACCCCACTAATAAAAGATCTGCTTGAAGATGATTCCCTGTTTGCAGTTGCACTTTGAGACTTGTCAGTGAGCTTGCTTTGAATCCATTTAATCTGTGCTATGTTAATTTTATATTCTAGTTTTTTAATCAAAATGTCATGCTGTACAAACTCCAACGCCTTGCCTTAATGTTGATGTAACATACAGAAATTAGCTTTATCAATCAAATTTGTAATCTCATAAAAAAAAAAGATATAGTTAGTTTGTCACAATCTATTTTCCATAAACCCATGTTGACTGGCGTTAATTGTTATCCTCCTTTAATTATTTATTAATCAAATCCTCAATCAGCTGCCCCATTAAATTGCCCAGGATTGATATAAGACTGACAGGCCTATAATTACCTCAATCGTTCATTTACACTTTTTTAAAATATTGGCACAACATTAGCTTTCTTTCAGTCTCCTGGAACATCCACCGTGTCCCAAGACTTACTGAAAATCAAAATTAATGGTTCAACAAGTGAGCCACCTCTTTTAAAATTCTTGGGTGCAAATTTTCTGGACCTTCTGATTTTAAAATGTCTAACTTGGAAAGCTCTGTGGAAGCTTGAAAGTATCTGTCTTTCACCAACAGCAACTGGTCCAATAAAAAGATTACATCAGCCACCTTGTATCTAAAACAGCTGTTCACTAGTCTCCTGCGATACTAGTGGAATAGAAAGTGTTTTATATTATATTATTTTATATTTTATATTTCTATTAAACATCCTGTCTTTCCCAAATACATGAATATTTGTGGAGCTCTTGTATTGTTGATTCTAGTAATGGCGCAATACCATTATTAAGATGAATAAAAATATCAGAATCTCGTCTTTAATCCAGTGCATCTCATCTGAGTTTTTCTTAACTAGAACCTCTGCAACCCAGTTTACCAACAAACATTTTGTACACAAGTAATTACTAACTGGGCCTCCTATTTAAAAGTTATGCATGTGCTGAAATGCCTTCCAGGATAGCTGTTTCATTTCATAAAGCCTGGAGTAACCATTTCAACTAGAAGAGCTAAATTTATTTTAAGCACTTAAAAACCTGTACTCACTATTTAATTTATTTAAATAACTCCACAGGTACTCTTTCATGATGAGCTCAACACTTTAAAAAAAATCTGTAAAGGTATGAAGTTAGACTTGAATGGGGCATCAGCTGCTGTGTACAGTAGTTTAGAAATAATACTTAAAAAGAAATTGTCCCAAGAGAAGCATCTTGATCTTGTAAAGACATCTGTAGTCCGCTCAGATTTCTAGCATGGCATCTCATTAAATATAAAATATAGGCATAGGAGTACACACTTTATTTGCAACACTTAAAAAACAAAATTAGCAATCTGTTTTTTGGAAAACAGCCAGGGTCAGCAAAATTTGGATCTGTTACACTTTTAAAGTTAGATTACAACATGTAACACATTTCGGCATAAAATAAATCCTTTTCCAGCATCACATCCTATATTATTCTTAAATCATTACCTGGATATATTACGTTTATACATTGATAGCAACGTATCAAATATTGATGAAGTTTGAAATTAAGTTAAGAACACTGGATCTCATTCTACTCTCTCTTTCACCAATTTTACACCATATTAATTCTATATAGAGCAGTGTGAATAACAGACTATTTGGTTTGCTGGGAATTCTGAATGATCAGAAACTATTTTGTGTCAAACTGAAAACAAAATGTTTCAAAAATTTTGGTGAATCAAAAAGTCAAGTGCATTGGTGTGATGGGGTATACAAACTCCATAATGGGTAACAAGGGCTTCAGGAGCTACTCTGGGCTCACCCAGCCCCTCCCTGCCTCACCTGCAAGAGATGCTCAAACTGGCAGAGGAGTTAAAAGGGAGCAGAACAGCTCACTTGTGGGCAAGCCAGGGAAGAGAGAGGGGACTTTTATGTTGCATCTTCTGAAGAAAGGCAGGATCTCTATTAACTGTCTGAAAGTCCCTCCCTGAGAGAAGGGAGGCCCTTCTTCTGATAGACCCTGAGAGGAAGGCATTTCCTCCTCTCATATACTAACCATGCGTGATTCCCTGTGGTGGTGGTTTTTGTTTGTTTTATGGACTAGCCTTTAAGGGGAGAGTCTTGGAACTGACCTGGATGGAGGGTCAAGGCATGAGAGGAGGCACCTGTTGCCCTAAAAGGGAGAAAGCTACCACGCCATGCCTGGCTGTGAAGAGGTGCCAAGCAGTGAGCTGACCCACTTCACGATCTTCTGTTACAGACTGTATTTTGGAAAATATTTTGGTGGAACTCAAGGAGCTTCTCAGTGTCAGACCCATTTTTTTTTCCCTTTCATTTCCCGGGAGCCTAGTGGGGAAGGCTTTGGCGTCCCTACCAAAACACTCCCTCTGTCTGTTGAAGGCTCTCAGCCCCTGAGCACTAGACCAGGCTTCCCATGAATTAAGACAGTCACAGTTGGGTTGAAAAACAACTGACTGACAAAACCAAAATACTTCATCTTGATTTTTCACCATTTTAAAACATTTGTGTATTTTTTTTCAGTAAAACTAAAAAATTATATGAGAAGTCATTTTGAACCAAAATATCTGCATGTCGTTTTGAAAATGGCAAAATATTGTAGATTTTTTTTTAACCAAAACACGTTTTGGCGAAACCAGTGTGAATTAACTAAACATTTCAGTGTAGCCAAACCTTCATTTTTTGCTGCAAGAAAAAGTTTTGGCTGAAATGTACCCCAGCTCTAATGCTATTGGCTTAAGTAGAAAGGCTCATTGCTACATACTGGTGTACAAGAATGGAAAGTAAGTTCCACTGGTGTCAGTGAAACCCTGATGAATCGTTGAGGAACTGGCAGGAACAATCATCTCACCCTCCATTGAGGAGATCTTCCTTCTGATGGTCAAGGTTTTGCATGATCTTGGAGTTCTTCCGAAGTACCTCTAGATACCCAAATAGCAACACTAGCCATAAAAGCTATTTTCCATCAAGGAGAGACTGAACTTCCCTTTTGAATATAGGCCCAGCCAAAGTGATCTGTGCTCTTGTCACCTCCAGAATAGATCAATGATATGTTCTACTTGAGGTTAACTGTGAAGAGCACACCAAAGGTATAGTTGGTTCAATTGGCAATTGGAATACCTGCTAGGCAAGGCAGACTAATGAGTGAGCACCGTACATATGGGTTGTGCGCTCTACACTAGCTATCTATCCCATTGTGGATCTATATCAAGGTCCTAACTCTAATACTTACAACTTCCAGTGGGCTGGCGCCTAGTTAACTCAAAGGCTGTCACATTTCGGAGACCCCATCAGCAATGTTACATTCCACTTAAGGAATACCCAGGGCCAGAGTATTCTGAGAAGAACCTGGATTGTGGAATTCCTGCTGCAGATCAATATAAACCAAGTTTTGGGGATAATACAATGCTCATTGGCTTGCTTCGGCTGTCGGTCATTAGTGGTAGCCCCAAGATGACCAACCAACACTTCTTCTGGAGGAAAAGCAAGAATGATTCCACTTAAGATAGCTAAGTAAAAAGAGGGATGATGGAAAGGATGTACATGGTACCGAGAAAGAGTACTCTGTGATGAGAGCTATGGAAATAAATAAATAGCTTGATTTGGGGAGAAGAGAATGAATGTTCAGTGTGTGTATGTTTTTTGTGTTGAGCGCCATAGTTTGCAGCAGTCAGCTTGCTACAATGCCTTCTCTGCACAAACCCCGTGGCAAAGTTTTTTCCTGTTTTTAATAGCATGCTTGTGTAACCTTCTCTGTCTGCTTTTGACTATGAAAATTTTACCTTTCTGTCTCCCTGGCAGAAAAACAAACTCTGAATGCTAATATCATTTGCTAGCAACAGGTGTCACATCAATCAAAGAAGAATATCTGCTCCCACCCCTCAAGTATGCATGAACCCGGCAAGTTCTCAGCTCTTACAGGATGACAGTGATCTTGAAGGTTAATTGCTTGTGAAGGACCAACTCTTGAATTGGTGAAGGATAGGATCTGGTTGTCTTTCTTCAAAAGAGTATTTTTTCTATGCAGATTGAAATATTACCAATGCACTCTGACATTCATTTCATTCAGCTTGTGCCACATCTGTGGTGTGCAAGAATTCTCATTAAAATGTTATAAAATAGGAAACATGGCAAATAGAAATATAGGTGCTAAATAGAATTACAATTTTAATCATCAGAAACATTAATTCTGTTTCTCATAGGCTTCCTTAATCTCTCATGATCTTGATTAAAGAAGGTCAACAAATACTCTTTACTAGCCTGGTTAGTAATGTGAAGACATAAAGTGAGTTAAGTTCACTATATATGTGCTAAAAATGATTAGTTTGGGGGGTTTTAAGATGCTACTTCTGCTTCTATTAAAGGCAATACCAAAACTCCCACTCACTTTGGAGCCAAAGAACTATAAGTGAATTTAGTGTGTGATAGGTGCTAGACTCTAGAGACTGATGGCCGTTTATCCACAGACTAGAATTTGCCACATGCAGCAGAAGACAAGCTTCTATCTACTATGACTCAGTTTTGTCAGTAAAGCTTATAGCTCTAAGTGGGTACTTGAATTTGAATGCTGAGGCAATCCGGGGTCTTTCTGCTAAGACTTCCGAAAAGTGTGAATGAGCTAAAATGAGAAACCACACTAAACCATTTACATGAGAGAGAGCACAAAACTCCACTTCCCCCTTAGCTCGTCCCCAACAAATGGAACGCCATACCTCTGGGTGGGTGTTCAGCAGCAGGGATCTAACTTCAGACCTTTGGAATCTCTATTGCTTAAGATAGAAGACCTACCTCTGTGTAGCTCAAAGCCACTTGGAGACTCTCAAAACTCTAGGTGGTCTAGCCACTTTAGGAAGTGGGCAATGGACAAAGATCCATGCTATAAGTGTGGATTATGTAAACATTATTGCATGTGGGAGGAATATTTATGATGGAAGGATTTTTGTGACCGAATATGCCTGTTTTCACATACAATAGAAAATGGAATAAGAAATAACATTTTGAATGAAATGTTACTGCAATTAAATTTCTATTTCTATTTAAATGGTTTTTTGTTTTGATTGGTCAAAAAAGCCACAGGTCTAGGTTCAGATATATCAAAGCCCCACGAAAAAAATGCAGATATTGGGCTTGTTTTTGGCTTAATTGGCTTGTGAGTTGCTTGTTGGCTAGTTTTTGGCTTGTTGCTTCTTCTTTTTGATCGGCTTCCGGCAAGCAGGGGCAAGGGGGAGGTAAGGGGTGGGGAAGAGAGTTGGGGTACACAGCGGGCCCACCACAGTCCCATATTGCATGCCAGGGGGATCTAGTCACATAGAGTGTTGGGGTTCTTAAGGATTGGCTTGGTTTGGCCTTGTTTTGAAATGGGATTAGCTTGTTTTTTGGCTTACTGTGAAAGTAGGTGTGTTTATTTACCACGTGAAAGTTGGAAACTGTGTAGAATCTATCCCACAGGGCAGCAGCCATTGGATGTAGTCCTTTTCTCATAGGAAGTGACTGTATCGTATATGAGCACCCTCGTTCTCTCTCTCTCGTCCTGTCAGAGGAAACTGTTGAAGGAGAGCAGTTGTATACTCGTCCAGGGATGGGGGGTGATGTGTGGGTGTGTTTTTGGTTTTTAGTCCGTTTTGTTTTAGGGGCAGCTTTAATATTTTTTTGTCAAGCCTGTGACACCAATCCACCATCCTTTCACCCCTTCCAAGTATATACAGTCATACATACATACAAATTTGTTTCCTCCCATGAACTCAGAACTGAGTCTTTTCTACCACATTCTCATAGTACCATACATTATATACTTAAAGAACACAAACACAATTTTTATATATCGGTTATTTTTATGTTTAAATAAGCATTTTCTCAGACTACTACATTAAAGACTGCTGTAAATGTATTCAGAAACCAACTTTCATTTTTTTAAATAAAAAATCACTATCATGCACTTGTACTTGAGACTTTTTGACAGTTCATGTTGTAGTGACATCATCACAAGCGCTGAGGGTGTCTTGAGTCATTGGAGATCTCAAGGTGGTCTTGATCTGTTGGGAAACACTAGGTCCTACAAAAAACATAGTAGGTTGCATAGTCAAGAAATACATGTTCCAGCACAGGTGGGTGGGTAAATCTGCAGTGAAGACATTGTCTGTGTCATTCGAGCAAAGATTTTGTGGCAGGTTTGTCAGGCTGCACTCCTCAAAGCCAGAATGATTATCTGTGAAGTTTAAGATGCGAATGCTCCATTACTCTACACATTTAAACCACCATCACTATGACAGGGAATTTTATGGTTTACTTTAAAATTATGGGCCAGATTCTCAAAGGTTGTAAATTGGCATACCTCCATTAAATGCATTCCACCAAATTGCAGTAGTTTTGCTTTAGACATAGGTTCACTGAGGAGGTAAGTTGGTGGGAGGGAGCTGGTCAGATATTTAGCTATAATAGAGAAGTCACATTTTCTTTTATTACATAATCTGCCTCCTTTACATCTGCTACGGAATTGCTTCAGTCGAAGGGGAGCCAATGCCGGGGCATGGAGAAGAACATGGTAGTAATTAGATGTATGTTGAAACAGACTCATTTCTGATGACATGTATAAAAAGTGGTTTCTGCCAATGGAATTAGAGGAAGAGTGTTTAGTGTTTAACAAGAGGAAGAGAACTTGCAATATACCTCAGGATAGAGGGGACAGATCTTGGTTCCCTAAGGGTAATGCTATACTGTAGCAAAACACCTGCAGCTGGCCTACATCAGCTGACATAGGCTTAGGCTGCGGGAGTACAAAATTGCAGTGTAGATGTTCCAGCTTGGGCTGGAGCCTGGGCTCTGAGATCCTCTCCTCTGAGTCCCAGACCTTGGGCTCCAACCCTAGCCCGAACAGCTTCACTGCAATTCTATAGCCCCACAAGATCAAGTGAGCGGACATGGGCCAGCCATGAGTTTTTTATTGCAGTGTAGCTCTGCCCTAAGGGGCTCAGCTCAATAGCACCTTACTGCTCTTCCTCCATGAAGTAGCTTGTGTATTACGTAAGGTGCAAGAGCACGAGCAGTAAAGGTGATAGTAGCATTGATCGGGCTCTCCAGGATCTGGGGGCCTGACAGTGTGGAGATGTGGCAGCACTATCTGAACTAGCCCTAAATATTTTGTAAATAGAGTAAAGGATGAGAATTTAAAGGTTTTGGTTGATGATGGCAAATCAAAGGTATTGTTCATGTGACCATCTTGATCAATGCCCTTTACACATTATTACACTGAGACGAGTTATTTTTCTTGTAATTGCCTCATTTGAACTGCTTTTCCGTGGCTGGGAATCTTCAAAGTTGATTTTTTTTTTCCAAAGTGGATGCTGATTTTTAAGAGCTTGCTTCATATTTAATTAAGATTACTAAAATCATTCCAAAATCTGTCATAGGATGAGGATGCCAAACAGGAGATCTGGATTCACCTTGGAGCAGAATCATTCACAAGCAGAAAACAGTGCAGCAAATGAAGCCGCCTAATGTATAGGAAGTCTTGTTTGTTTGTATCTTTTTAGGCCTTCAATTTTAAA
Organism: Trachemys scripta elegans; assembly: GCF_013100865.1. Lineage (NCBI taxonomy): Eukaryota > Metazoa > Chordata > Testudines > Emydidae > Trachemys > Trachemys scripta. Next base: position 112,421,025 of record NC_048303.1, on the reverse strand, counting down.
CATTACAAGTGATTTGATGCAAGATACTTTGAAAGGTCTCCAAAGTTAATCTCCCTTTTTACCTTTCCCCAAACCAGTGGCAGCTTTAAAAAGTATGTTACGGAAAACCACTTCTTTGAACCTAGTATTTTGGTATATGCTTAAATTAGTAAGGGAAGCGATAAGTAAAACCTGCTCAGCACATCATTTTAAAATGTTTACTGCTTTGTTGTTTCAAAACCAGATTCCTTTAAAGAACTCCAAGCTCACGCTGCTGCGTCAATATATTTTTAGTCCTCTAAGGGGAGGAAAAAGTACTTGAATACTATTTTTAATGGCTGAAAATAAATCATTCATGCTCCAACAAACTAACTAAAACCCCAAACTATCTCTGAGCGTGGAAAATGGATAAATTGGGCCAGATCCTCAGCTTCTGTGAATTGGCAGCGCCAAAGGAGCTATGTCCATTTGTCAGGCACTTTCAAAAAGTTTTAACTTGCAAGACAGTGTTTTGCTAAAATAATAAGTAACTTTAGAGATTTTAGAATGGAACGGCTGTCTATGGGTACAGAGTTGCAGTTGTACACTGTAATGTTCTCGTTACAGTCCTCGTTCTGTCTATTAGCAATCAGCTACAATTTGAATCCAATTAAATATCTGAGAAAGCTACTATTTTCTTGTCTGTGTGCCTATGGTAATTTACTATTGATTTGGTAATGGAGCGTATGCATACCATTTAATTAGATGCTCTCAAAAGTATTGTTACTTTCTGAAGCCTGATTTTGGACAACAATGTAACTGCTGTCATTTTGGTGACCCAAAGATCCATATAATTGGACAATGATGGATATCACAGCACAATATGAAGGGTAGAAGATTCTTTGAGGCTGGCTGCTAGTTTTTTTTTTTCCACTCTCATCTTCCACTGCGACAGTGTCAACTGGCCCATCCAAATTGCCTGGGAGACACCTACTATTAAAAAGAGATAAGACAATCATGTTTGTCATCTGTCAGTTTTTGGTAGACTTCAGAGACTGTCTATTTAATGAGATCCCTTTTTCCTGCACGCTTTCCATTATAAAGTGGGATTCAGATTCACATATGACCTATTGCAGTTGCCACATTTGAATTATCTTCAATCTACTTTGAATATAAAGTCTCTATGTGATGGGGTGTTTAGTCCTGCAGGGGTTAAGTGGCACAGAAGGGGGCAATTAAACTTATAGGCCACAAGTGGGGGGATAGTCAGGCTTGATTGAAGAGTCTAATTGAAGATGAAGCCCAGCTGCACAGGAGCAGGTTGGGCTTATATAAAGCCAGGAAATGGAGAGCACAGAGAAGTGAGTAGGAGGAAACCCAGGGCGGGAGTAAGAGTCAGAGTCCTGGGAGCCTAGCCCTGCAAGCAGGGCCAACGAGAGAGGGGGGAAGCCGATACAAATTACCGGGGCCTGGCGGTCCGGAAGGGGGCCCGGGACCTGGTTTTCCCCCTCCCCCCCTCGGCCCTGTTTAGCCAGTCCGCCCTTACTGGGGAGCCCAAAAATTTTTTTTCACCAGGGCCCGAACCAGCTCTTGGCAGCCCTGCCTGCAGGAAGGTTTTCCCAGAGGAGTAGTAGGGAAGGAAGGTTGTGGAAGACAGAGTAGGAAGAAGCCCAGGGAAAGAGCAACAGGGATTAAAAGTGTGTCGACCTGGGATGCTGATGATAGGGCCCTTGAGTGGGAACCCAGAATATTAGGTGGGGAAGCCTGGATTCCTCTACCAGGCACTGGAAAAGTGGCACTGAAGTGGACTGTAAGACTGCCTGACATGATATGTCAACAGCTTGTGGAGGGGGACTTTGATACCCTGGAAGGGGAAGCCTATAAAGTAACCTAGCTGGAGGGCTGAGTCATGAAGAGAGCACCCTAAGTGCTGGAGAGCAAGAAGGGCTGTGGGGTGAGTGACTGAAGGAAGGGGATGCTAGACTTTGGATAGGATCTAATCCCCAGACCTGAGAGGGTACCATAGTGGTGAGTGAACCCCATTATAGTCCCTAGGGTGAAAAAGTAAACACTTTAATTTTACCTTTCTTCATGGATCCAATTAATTTCCAAATTACCCAGACTGAATTTGGTGCTGCAACTTTGATCTAATACTCCCTGGTTTCTCAGCAGCAAAAATATTACAATTTTTATGTTTTATCATACAGATTTTATCACTTTAATATGAAAATGGGTCATTCTCCACTAAACCACTGCCAAAGCATGACATTTTTACTATCCCCATTACTTCTGCAGTACACTTAAATTTGATTTATGAGAACATTTTATGGTATGTTTGTCCTTAGGAGGCTCTGAGCAATGAGATAAAGAATATTAATGTGATTCGCTTCAGAAAAGAAGAATGTGTTGCATGTTGATTGGCTGCAGCTGTAACTTACCAACAATAGCGACAAAACAATCAAACTTCAACTATTGGGGGAAAAACACCCAGAATTGTTTATTCTGTCCCTACAACAGTTAAAAGAAATAACGTGAGGGAGGAAGGGGTGGGGAGTGAAGAGGTATCTCCTTTAACTATTTCAGTGTTAGAAATCCAAGAAGGTGGCATTGGATAATGCACAAAACAAGAAAACTTGCTTCAAACCGATTTTGGATTGACCCCTGCAGTGTCCGCCTTCACCTGAAGATGGCCAAGCCTGTCATTTAACTATTGACCTTTTTCAAATGAGGTGACTGTAATTGAAGAACATGCGGTGTATATTCCGTAAGACTACATTTTCAGAAGTAATTGAGACATCCAAAATTGTTAATCAGAGTGCTCAGCCTGAGACCTCTTAAGGGGACATGACTTTCTGAAAGAGTTGAATGCTGACCTTTTAAAAATCAGGCTTCTTTAAAGATGTCTGAAGTTGGGTATGCAAAATTGAGCCCCTCAGAGTAACTTGTGATTCCTTAAAATATAGGTCATGGTGTGTGTCTGCTGATTGAGGATTATGGAGTATGTCTGCAGTAGAGTCTGTGTGGAAGGAAATGTGGAGCTTTTCTTTAATTTTACCCTTCTGTCTCCAAGGGTCACTGACATGTTTGTTGTTATTGACTGATTTAATTGTTCCTGGCTCCTTAAAAAGGGAGGTTGAGAGCTGGTTGAGAGATGTTGAGGAAACAACTAGATTTTTAGTGGAAAACTTGAAAGTAAAGTGTTAATATTTAGTCATGAGCTTTTATAAAACCAAAAAATAAGTGTGACTTTAGGGTTGATGGAGAGTGCTTGAGTCCATTATATATGTAGAGGGTCTTTTTTCCCTCTAAGAATGACTAAGGGTACGTCTATACTTACCCACTGGTTCGGCGGCAAGCAAGCAATCTTCTGGGATCGATTTATCATGTCTTGTCTAGACGCGATAAATCGATCCCAGAAGTGCTCGCCGTCGATGCCGATAATCCTGCTCCACGAGAGGAGTAGGCGGAGTCGACGAGGGAGCCTGCCTACGTTATTCACGTAGCTGAAGTTGCGTATCTTAGTTCGAACTGGGGGCTTAGTGTGGACCAACCCTTAGATCCATACTTCATTCAGAGGGTTTATAGTATTTAGAATTTACATCATGAGTCCTTTACAAAAAATTCTATAAATAAACAAAATGAGCATTTTCTTAAAACAAAAGTGCATGGCAAATCTGTGTGTAGGGTTCAGAATGCTGTGTATTGTTGGCCAAACAATAGCTTTCCACTGCAAAACTGATTTATTTATTTTGGCACCCTTTGGCATAGACAACCTTCCAGCTAATGCCCTATGTTTTAGTCAATTAAGAATTAAAGTTGAATTCTTTGTTTCCCAAATGAAATATTGTAATATCTGTGGCCACCAAGGACAATATGGTTATTCCTATGCTGCATACACATTCTGTCCATTTGTAACTTAATGCTGACAGTAGAGAGAGAACTAAAAAGTCCTTACCACTTGGGTTAATGGAGAATCTCCTTTAACTGTAAGAAATATAGGCCCTATGATGCATAGCAAAGCAGTTCTGATTCTCTCCATTAGTTGGCAGTGGTATAGAGGTTACACTATATGTGGGGCTCTATTATGTAGGCAGTTCTTATTCCTGTGAGCAATCGGAATAATCCTACCCATGTAAGCTAGGACTACGCATGGGAATAAGGGTTTCCAGAATCAAGCCAATAGTTTCTCAAGAGACTAATATGGAATTCTTGAAATGGAGAGCTGGAAGGGAACTCAAGAGGTCATCAATTCCAGGCCGCTGTGCTGAGGCAGGTCCAAGTGTACCAAGGCCATCCCAGACAGGTTAGTCTAGCCTGTTCTTAAAAATCTCCAGTGATGGGGATTCCACAACCTCCTATGGAAGCCCATTCCAGTGCTTAACTACCCTTAGAGTTAGAAAGCTTTTCTTAGTAGCTAACCTAAATCTTCCTTGCTGCAGATTAACCCCATTGCTGCTTGTGCTACCTTCAGGGGACACTGAAAACAATTGGTCCCAGTCTTCTTTACAGCAGTCCTTAACATATTTGAAAATTATCAGGTCTCTCTGTCTTACTTTCTCAAGAAAAAATATGCACAGTACGGGGAGGAGGAGTGGTGCGTGCGTGCGTGTGTGTGTGTGTTTTAAACTTTCCCTCATGTGTCAGGTTTTCTAAAACTTGTATCCTTTTTGTTGCTCTCCTTGGGACCCACATGTTTCCTAAAGTGTGCTTTGCGGTTTGATTTATCCTTTATTGATGCAAACATAAGCAAGTAGTAAGATGATTGCCTGGTAGGCATACTGGTGCAGATGGGCTCAGACTTGCCCATCCAGACCTTACAAGTTGCTTTCTTCGCTAGATCTTCCAATTCTTCTCCAGCAATAAAAGCACTAGCAGAGACAAAAAAAGGTTGAATGCCTGGAAAATCCACATGAATCAAGACCCCAGTATGTAGCAAACGTTAATTTGCTATGACATAGCTGCATTTAAATAGTGACTATTATGAACCTAATTTTTAACTTAGAAAGGCTCATAATAGCATTTAATAGGCTCATATTAAATGCAGTAGGTCAGGACTCATCTTTTTTTTATTAAATGCAATTACACTAATCAGTACAATGTTCATGCTAACATAGAAAGAAGGAGCCCATTTTGATCATGCCATATTGCATCGTTCCATGTCTGTTAAATCTACTTACTTTACCAAGTAGGAAAACCATATGGCAGCAGTTCCTAGGTGATACTGAAATTGTCCATGTTGGCCCTGATTCTGAAATAAGTTCTGTGCATTTGGACTACTGTTAAAGGGATCTCTACGGGAGGGGGTGTTTGTCACAGAGTAATACAAAGAGGGTTTTGTGAACATTGGTTCCAATAAAAGCCACAAATGTTCTCATGGGAGTAAAACTTTGTTCTGAAGGGAGATCATGGAGGAGGGGTGGGAAAGTGTTGTTGTGAATCTGTATATTTGCGTGAGTATCTGTTAGAAATGTTCACCAAGAGGTCAGCTTAAAAGGTGCTATAAGAAGCATTTTTTTACTATTCATCCATCAATATTAGTGCTACATACACGGACATTGGTTTGGTCCTAAGGATTTTTCTGTGAATTAAAACAGGCACCTTATACTTCCTCCGAACAAGCCATATCCTACCAACAAGGGCCTGGAAACTGAGGTTCTTATCTGATCTTCCTCTCAATTCTCCCAGGAGGGGAAGGGTTGTTCTTTTTCCTTTCTGTGGGCTGTAGCCGCAGTTTCTTTGCAGTCCACATATCCCAATCCTTGAATACGCTGGTGGAAGTCATTATGGAAAAAAAATCCTATAAACGTTTTAATAGGATTATACAGAAAGTAAAAGGTTTCTATAGAAATCATTCTAAACATCTATAGGATTCAATTGAACACAAGGTCTTAGAACCATCTTATAGAATCCCATAGCAGTGATGCAGTTAAATTCTATCGGATAACTTGAGGGGAACAATAGAATAATATTTTCTATTTTTTTATTAATGTCCATAGAGTTTTTCCATAAGGGAAATCCATCCATGGAGAGGCCCTGGGCCCCTGCAGTCATTCTCCAATCCCTTCAGGTCTGTCCTTGCTCTCTGGCAGTGTAGCTCAGTTGGACCTGCCACGTCAGACATTTCTCTGCCAGTGCCTGGCCCTCTTAAGAGGGATCCCCAGTGTAGAAAAGGCTCTGCATTATTAACTTTACTCAGTTGTGGGGCTGGTTGCAGGATGGGATAATGCATGTTGTCTCAGCCCAACCTTTGCTGCCACTTCCCCTCTTGTAGATCCTCAGACTTCTGGAGAAATGGCTCTGAGCTCCAGGGAAAGGGGCGGGTGGAGCTTGCTGACCTCACTTTATGTGGGGTTGTAGATGATTACATATGAAGGGTTCCATCTGCATGCAGCTGTAAGGGTACCATCTGGACCTGTGCTATTTATGATAGTAGAGCTCTTCTATTGGTGGGGCTAAGGGCCTGATCCAAATCCCACTGCCACTAATGGCAGTCTCTTTAGTTACTTTAGCAAGCTGTGGACCAGGTAATCTTTTGAATACATATTTGAATTCCACAGAGCCTGGAATTGTACTGACTTTATTTGGAGAAAACCTAGAATATTGTGTGGGTGGTAATACAATCTTGTCTCTCAGACTGCGTGCAGAGCAAATCTGTTTTTCCCGTGGTAGATGCAGCATACGTACACCCTCTCATTAAAGATGGAAAACTGAAAATACATTTTGTGGAACTGCCTTCCTAGTATTAATTTGGAAGTTCTGCTATAGAGGATCCTGAAAGAGTGAGCTTGGCAGCACCTTTATAATTTCTTTAGTCAATCTGCTGACCAATCAGCTTTTTAAATAGTTCCTTGTGGAGTTGGATTCTCCTTAAGTAAAGGACCCACTGCATCTGAAAATGAAGTGTTGTTTACCCTGTGAAGTAACATTCATATAGCAGTTTCGGTATTATTGATGAAAACAAAATTGGTCCCTGTACCAATGATTTGACCACGTGTTTAAAAACAAGCAAAAATGCCTAATCATGACTCAAATACTAGATGTATTTCAAGAGACCTTGTCAGTTTAAAATTAGTCAGTTTCACAAACATGGACTAAGCTTCATACACAGTATTCTTTTGAAAGTTGAACTAGCTAAGGGGCTGTGTCTGCCATTGGTACTGCTTGCCCTGATGTGCCACATTAGGTTGTGGTGTTTTTGCAGCAAGCGTAGAAGCAGGTTCTGCCTCTGGAAAGCAATGAGATCATGAGGCTTGATCTCCCCCTGCTGCTAAGACGGACCCCACTGCCAGCTCTCTGCTCTTCAGTAGTCCGTAATATTAATTGGATGCAACTCAGTGGCTAGCTTCAGCAACAGAGAACTCAAATAGAGCATTAAGATTTTTCTCTACCCTTTCCACCTGCTTTTTATTGTATCCCTTTTCCTAGCAATGTCTTCAGTTCCAGGGATGATATTCCCTCTTCACCCTTGCTTTTGTCAGAAGCAGATCTTGCATCTCTCTCATCTGACCACGATCTAGGAAAGTGCTTGGCCTCTTTCTGGCATTTCCAGACTGACAGTTCTACCAGACATAGACCTGAGCACCCCCAGCTACCGCTGTGTGAATAAAGGATTTTTCAGTTAATTGGTTTTTATGGGTGTGTAGGGGGAGGGCACTGTAGGTCAAACTGAAAACAATTATTTAAAAAATTGTGACTGAGTGAAATTGTGTTTTGGATTTGTTTCAGTTTCGCCCATTGTAAAATGTTTTTGTTTTAAGTCAATTTGCTTTTAATTTTATTTATTTTGAACTGAAAAAAAATTACTTTTTAGTCTGAAAATATCAAAATGAAAAAGTTTGACAATTTTTTTTTTTTTAGTTTTTCGACTGGAAAAAACTGCAATTGAAACAAATTTTGAAAAAAGTTTCAATGTCAGTAGATCTGCATCTTTGACCAAAAAAGTTTAGTGCCAGAGTTTTCACCCAGCTCTGCCCGGCATCAGCAATTGCTTTTACATAATGTTTTATTTACATTTTATCCCAGAATAATTTTCTACATTTCCCCCTCTCTCCATAAACCTACAAGTGATTTCTTGCAGCATGCATGCGAAAACACCTCTGTCTCAAAGCCTTGTACATGCAAAAACAAGACATCCAGTTTCTATGAACATTAGTGCCAATGAAGCTCACTTGCTCAAATGTGTGTGGCAAGCAAAATGTAACTACTGATCTTTTGGTGGTCAACCGGCATTGAACTTAAACACCGTTGTCAAAAGCAGGTGCATCTACAGCTTGGGATAAATATTGACCTTGCATCACTGGTAGCTGAAGCAGACTCAGTCTTCATAGATGAGACCCGGATGGGAGATGGGGGGCAGGGGGAATGTAAGGGTACATCTACATTAGAAAAAAAAAACCAAACCCTCCAGCACTGAGTCTTAGAGCCTGGGTCAGTTAGCTCTGGCTTCTGGGCTAAAAATAGCAGTGTAGAGGTTCAGGCTGGGTCTGGGACTCAGGCTCCGAGACCAACCCCTTGCCGTGTTTCATAGCCCAGGACGCTGCCTGAGCCTAAAAGTGTCTACACTGTTATTTTGTACCCCTGCAGCCCAAACCCTAAGAATCAGCTGGCCCAGGCCAGACATGGCATGCCATGGATTTCTATTGCAGTGTAGACCTATCCTAAGATGCACTGAACAGTGAGTTAAATAAACAAGGACAGGTGAAGCAAGTTCACTTGTAAATTCAAATGATGTTCAAAGACAATATTTTTAGCATGAATCCAGGTCTAGTGTTGAGCATAGCTGATGTAGGGCATGATGCAAAGCCCATTTAAATCCATGGGAATCTTTCTATTGATTTTAGGAGAGACCTGTGGAGAGCTTTCAAACTCATCGAGAGAGGCAAAAAAAAAAACAAACCCTAGTGAGCTTGGGAAACTTCTGGCCAGATTATCAGCTTCTAAGATGAGTTAGTGAGGAGTCAGCCACACATTCTGAAAAGATGCCCAGTAAAGGAACAAATCACGGCCAAGACAAACTGCACCTGCTGTAAAACAAAACAACACACAAGGCAGACCCAGATATGTAGTTCCTCTAGGGGCTTCTCATGCCCTGACAACCAGGATTGCTGCTTTGAGTGCGGGGAAGAGCACAGGTGCAAAACATCTATTCACACAATTCTGGTATTGTAAAATTGGTTCTGAAATTACATATACACCGTGTGATAGCGCTCTGGGTGCTGTAACCAGGCAGAGCTTTCCCCCAGCGCCCAAACACACTGCCACATGCACAGTCTCTCTCGGGCTATTTTACTGTCCCAAACTTAAGAAAAACAAAAGAATTCTTCAGTTCACCCTGGGCTATTACTCACAAGAGATTCCCTCCCTCACCTTTGCCTTTCAAAATCTCACTGCCTCCTCTCCCAGGGGATGCCAACAATCCTGCCTTCCTAGCTCTACCTCATCAGGCCCAGGTGCCTGCTTTTAAAGACTAATCTGGGCCAGCTGATGCAGCACAGGTGCCCTGGCCCTGCTCTCTCTTAAAGGGCCAGAGTCATCCTTTGCCACACAGACTTTCAATTTGGGTGACTGTTGGCTTTAAAATTTGTTGTAATACTTTCAAAAGAAACCAAAACACTCTCTTTGGAAGGCTTCAATATATAAACATAAGTATGAGAGAGTGCGGTTGTCTTGAGGTTACATTATAGGGTGGAGGGATAGCTCAGTGGTTTGAGCGTTGGCCTGCTAAACCCAGGGTTGTGAGTTCAATCCTTGAGGGGACCACTTGGGGATCTGGGGCAAAATCAGTACTTGGTCCTGCTAGTGAAGGCAGGGGGCTGGACTTGATGACCTTTCAAGGTCCCTTCCAGTTCTAGGAGATGGGATATCTCCATTAATTATTATTTTATTGTTTATTATAGGAATTTAGTTCAAAGGGGTGGCTTTGGGCATGAACTTCAGATGGAGAACAAAGCAAATAGGAACTCTTTCTTTCTGATTATGTGGAGATGATGTAGAATCACGCCCCTCGGAAGAAGAAAGGAAAGGGAGACATAGGGGAAATACTTAGCGGGAGGTGGAGGCTCTGTCACCTTAACCATCCACTTCCTGGATGATATTTCAAATTCACCTCTACCCGGATATAACACGACCTGATATAACACGAATTCAGATATAATGCGGTAAAGCAGCGCTTCGGGAGGGGGCGGGGCTGCGCACTCCGGTGGATCAAAGCAAGTTCGATATAACGCAGTTTCACCTATAACGCGATAAGATTTTTTGGCTCCCGAGGACAGCGTTCTATCAGGGTAGAGGTGTAGGTGTTGACAGTATTAAGTAGCGCAGCAAACATGGGAAGAGTAATCAGCCTTGTCCTAAGTACTGAAAGCTTTTTCTTCTTTCCTAGTCAAGTGTTAAAATGATTTTGCAGCTACGGCACTCACTAGGACTCAGGAGGCCATGGGTCTATGCTTGCCTCAGCCCCAGACTTCGTATATGACAGTGGGCTAGAGGCTGATATTTTAACACTGGTTCACTACCACCTTACCCTATGATCGGTCCTGTTGACTTGAATGGGCCTGATTGTGGAGCCAGGTACTATTCGGAACTTCTCCTTTATCTTTGTGCCTTAGTGCCCCCTCTGTTAAATGGGGATCATAGTACAGTGTGTTTTGAAAGTAAAAAATGTGTGCCAGGCACTCTGATAGGAAGGTAATGGGCTCCATAGAAAAGTCTGCAGGGGAGCAAGGCTTGGCTTGCCCTCAGAATAATACAAGCCTACCAAGACCTTTGGTTTAAATAGGGCTGGTTAAACCTTCAATTACAAGGATGCTCTGGCTGGAAGTATCAACAGATGGGAGGCTGGAGACAATACAGGGAAGCTGTCCTCTTCCTCTTTCACAGCTGCCATAACTGGTTGTCTATAGGAGTCAACATCTTCGTTTCAAAATATAAAGTCTGAAATTTCAAATCCTCTGTCTGTCCTTATTGGCCTCTGCTATGCATAATCTCTTCTTAAAGGCAAAAGAGCTGCTTTGCATTTTATTTTATTGCTACAATATCTGTTGCTGCACCTTTGTAAGCTAATGTGCTTTAAACTGATGAAAGGAAACAATAAAGCTGAATACAAGGTCATTATATTCAATCCTTTTCTCACTTGGCTCCTTTTATGATCTTGATGGTATCTACTCATGCATGACTCATCACGCAACTCAGTCACCAAAATGCTCTTTTGTGTCCCACAGCAGCCGGAATACTACTTAATCCTATAGCAATAGAAATGTGTCTCTGCATCACACAGAAACATTGAACTCTTAGAACTGTCTGTTTTTTTCTTTCCCTGTCATTGGAAGTGCACTACTCACACATACAGGTGGCTCACCATGCCTTATCAGCATTTCAGTCCTTTCTGTAGCAGGCAGGTAAGAAATGTGAGGCTGGTTAACAGTGAAGGAAGAGGTATATGGTATAGGCACAAACTATGAATTAGAACTATTAAACAGTTGGAAAAGTTATTGGCAAATGTTTGGATGAATTAGACATTTCCAGGGTTAGGACACTAGCCTAGGACATGGGCTAGCTGGACTCAAGTCCCATCTCCACCAGAGATTTCCTATGTTACCTTGGCCATGTTACTTAGCTGCTTTGTACCTCAGTTCCTCATGTGCAAAATGGGGATAATCCCTACCACACAGGGGTGTAGGGAGGATAAAGCATTAAAAAAACCAAAGTGGTCAGATACTATGGTAATAGGGGCTATATAAATACCATAGATATAAACTACACGTCGATTTGCCCTTTTCACGTGCCTTTTTTCTAGCTTCACACAAACATTTGTCTATTGTAAAAAAGGGAAGAAAACTACTAGAGCTAACATTCTTCTTTTCCTATCCATTTGTCCCAAAACAACACTTCCGCATTGCAGATCAACATGGTCTTTCACAAGCAGAAGTGTCAAGTTGAAACAATGAAACATGTTCTCCCTCTACCACCACGAGCATCTCTTGTTCTTTGTGTGAGATGACTAATAAAAAAGCAATGACATATAAAACAATGCTTCATCAGCACCTCATAAACAGTTCCCCGGAGCCCTGACATCAAGAATACAAACCCACGCTTCTCATGTAAGACTACGTACATATATGCGTACCATAATTATTTATTGACCAAAAACTGAATCCTAGTAAATTAATAACATGTCTTTTATAGGAAATATGTTGGGTCACGGGAGATGTCTTAATGACAAGACAACATGCAGCCTTCTGGCCAGAGCTGTGTTGAGCAAAGAGGTTGTTTATAGGGATCTGACCACATACTTCTCAACTAGAGAAGTTCTATTGACTGATTGAATGGACACTGGTGAGAGAAAATTGGTAGAGCCTATTCACTTGATATCCACAGACCATGTTTGCAGATGGGATGCAGATAAAATTTTGTATCTGCACAGTGCTCTAAAAATTGGAGACCATTAATTTCAATACAGTAATTTATTGCTGAAGGTAGGCTGAGACATAATGCTAAAAACAACATGAACACCAGCCTCCAGTCCTCGCATTAACCATTGAAATGAGATGGACAATACTCTGACTACATTATTTTCATCTAGGACCTCAGAACTCTTCTGGCCAGAGCTCTGTCACAAAGACAATTAAATAATCCAGAGAAGTATTTCTCTGTGACCTTTACAGCTGGAATTGTGCACAAGTGGAGCGTGCACAATTATTTTGTGTCAATGGGATCAGAGAAAGCTAATTTTGTGCTGACAACCTTTAATAATACAATAGCATAATTCTTGTAGTAGTGGTGTTTTGGGCAAGAGCGACTATAGAAGTAGTCCAGAAATTCCTTTATTGTGCAAGGGAGAAGGGATAGTTTGTAAAGTTAGCAGGTGTTTTTTCTTAACTCTTAAATAACTTCTTCCTGAAAGAATCCAAGGCCCACTTATTTGATCAGACCACCACCCCGCACAGATTCAACACCCAGTCAGAGAACATACATAATATTATATGACTAAGGATCACATAGAGATCAGGTCTACGACTATATATGATGCAAACAAGCTGTCAAGGCTGCTTCCCCACTCTGAACTTTAGGGTACAGATGTGGGGGCCTGCATGAAAACTTCTAAGCTTAACTACCAGCTTAGATCTGGTCTGCTGCCACCACTCCCAATGTGCTAATTCCCTTCCCTGGGTAGCCTTGAGAGACTCTTCACCAATTCTCTGGTGAATACAGATCCAAACCCCTTGGATCTTAAAACAAGGAGAAATTAACCATCCCCCTCCTTTCCCCCACCAACTCTGGTGGATCAAGTTCCAACCCCCTTGGATCTAAAAACAAGGAAAAATCAATCAGGTTCTTAAAAAGAAGGCTTTTAATTAAAGAAAAAGGTAAAAATCATCTCTGTAAAATCAGGATGGGAAATAACTTTACAGGGTAATCAAACTTAAAGAGCCCAGAGGACCCCCCCTCTAGCCTTAGGTTCAAAGTTACAGCAAACAGTGATAAACACTCTAGCAAAAAGGTACATTTACAAGTTGAGAAAACAAAGATAAAACTAACATGCCTTGCCTGGCTGTTTACTTACAAGTTTGAAATATGAGAGACTTATTCAGAAAGATTTGGAGAGCACGGATTGATGTCTGGTCCCTCTCAGTCCCAAGAGCGAACAACCACCAAAACAAAGAGCACAAACAAAAGCCTTCCCCCCACCAAGATTTGAAAGTATCTTGTCCCCTTATTGGTCCTTTGGGTCAGGTGTCAGCCAGGTTACCTGAGCTTCTTAACCCTTTACAGATAAAAGGATTTTGGAGTCTCTGGCCAGAAGGGATTTTATAGTATTGTACACAGGAGGGCTGTTACCCTTCCCTTTATAGTTATGACACAAGACATAGAATGAAATTCATTTGGATGTAATATTAATGGAAATAATTAAAATAACTCATTGATATAGATTACAGTGTGAATTTCAAAGGAACTTAAGGGCATGAGGTTCCCCTCTCTCATTGAAAGTCAGTAGAAACTGGCCACCTAACTCCTTTTGGTTCCATTGACAATCACAGCACGTCTGTTTAAAAACAATTCATGCACAGAAATAAGGTAGAATCCAGCTAATTAATTGTTCACTACAAATGGTTTGCCCAGCTCTAGTGGAAACGCTGTGAGAACGTTCCTCTATCTCGCTACAGTGCAACGCCAAAGGAACTCTAACTGCTCCTGCCTTTGTTCTTTTTAATAATCATAATCTCAATTTAATTGACATTTTGTATTAAATAACAGGTGTCTCTAGTATACCTAGTTCTGGTTCCCTAATGAATCATACCATTTACTCATTTAGGTATTACAACAAGATTTTTGTTTTCATGTGAAAATGAATTCTTCCAAAAATCTTTTAGTTGAATCTCAAGTGATATGTTGCCAACAGCTCTTTCTGCAAAATTAAATTATTCAGAGCTAACCTGTCAAGGTGGTACTTACAGCACCTGCATGCAGAGAGAAGGGAATGACTGCCCATATGTATCCACAGACAACTGTGCGAAGAATTAGATACAGGGGTCTGATTTCTGTCGCCCCCCCACTTCTTCCCCACAAGTGCTGTGCGCTCACTACGGCAGAAAGCAAAGATAGTGGCTTCAGTTCTTCAGCAGCTCTGAAAATCACACCCGTGTTACTTACGGACTCCATTTTGCAGAGCTGTACACTGGTACAGCTCTGCAGATCAAGGGAGGGTGTGTATATGGTGCCGTTTGCACAATCAATTGGTTTAATGGCAATTGTGGTGGCATAAATAAGTGTCTAGGTGCCAGAGTTAAATTCTGCATGGTAGAAACATGGAGCAAATGAAAGCAAAAATTGCCACAGAGAGCTTTGAAGTGGAGTGTAGAGTGAAAAAGCACTTGGTCAAGATGGAAAGGGTACGTGTCCTGTGAGTAAACATTTATATTCCAAAGATAAATATATGGGAAGGAGTTGGTAATTAGGGAACAATGAGGACAAACTTAATCATGAGACAGTGGTGCAGAAACTTTACTAGGTGTATACAAAAAACCTGTATGTTTGAGCCGCTGATGTAAATAGATGGGATGTAGCAATGTAGGACAGTGCAGGGGAGGAATATAAGAACAAATATACAGGAGGAAAGGGGCAAACCCATAGACTCTTTTGCCCACAGATTTGGCATTCATTTATTATTTACAAAGGAGAGTCAGATCAGATATTTGATTACCAACTTATTTCACTGCCCCTAGCGACTAATTTTGGCAGAGCTTTCTCTAAAGATTAAAATAGAAAAGGAAAGGCAATTTAAATAATATAAACAGGCTGATGAAGCAGGGTCCTTGGCTTAAAGTGTGAGACTTTAAACTGGCTTGACTGTTTCCAGTGTAAATTAAACTAGTTGAGATCAAATTTATAATGGCCTTTAGCATTCATACTAGTAAAAC
This sequence comes from Trachemys scripta elegans, assembly GCF_013100865.1. NCBI lineage: Eukaryota > Metazoa > Chordata > Testudines > Emydidae > Trachemys > Trachemys scripta. The sequence continues at coordinate 112,405,651 of NC_048303.1, read as the reverse complement.
CTGTGGGCTTTGACATCTAGGTAGGGGGAAGTTAGGGTAATTTGTTGCTATGGGGTAGTTTGGGACTCTAGCATAAGCCCATTAGCCAGTTTTTAATGCTAAAAACATCATCATTGGAATAGTTAACAATGCTGATATTTAAAGAGCCATACTTAATATCCCATTGAGATGGATGGAACAATTCACACTTCTCAGAGCTATAATTTCAAGCTATATGCAGACTCAGGGACATAATAGTGCCTTGGTGACTTTTTTTCCCACATTCACTGTGTTATCAGCATAAGCATAATGGCTAGAAATGTTTGGTTTGGGTTTTATTTTTTGGGGGAGGAAGGTTAAATGGGGCATATTTCTGTTGCAGGTGCTGAAATCACACCATGCATAGGACCCTGAAAATGCCATATGAAGGCATGATGCCTTCTGAAACCCCACTTCGGCCTATGCACCTTTTCCGAGTATAACTGTGTCTTGTAAAATACATCTTTTTGCCTCAGTGAAATGCAGCTATCTGAATACAAAGACCACAATTTACATAGCACAGTATTTCATCAGATGTTTATGCATAGCACCATTCACCCCAGAACCTGAGGACCCCACGAGGGTTAAAAATGTGATATATATGTGACACTGAGAAATAATGTATAAATGTTGTGGCTTTTGCTGTATATTGGCTGTGGGAAACAGCTTGGGAGGGTCAGAAGTTTACCTTCATTTTCTGTTGCTGCTGCTTGCCTCTAGGCAGAATACGGTGAGCTTTTTGAAGCAGTACAATGTTCCAGCTTTAAAAATAAAAGGAAATCAAAGCTCTTGGGAAAGCTTGCAGTTTACTGCCATGGTTCTCAAACTATGTCACGTGCATCACCAGTGGCCCGTAGAGTGTTCCTACAGGTCTTCAGAATGAAACATTTGGACAATTAAGTAGAAGGGAAGGGGAAGTTGGGAGGGGAGAAGGTTGGCGGTTGCAGCTTGCTCATAAGTGGTCTGTAAATGGAAAAGTTGGCCTACTGGATCTGTAATTTATTAAAGAATGTATACCTTATATTCTCTACAAGAACTGCCTTGTGTCCCTCATGCTAAAACAGCTCATATTCTGAAAACAAACCACTCTGTCTCATAAAGAGGTACTTCAAACTGAGGAAAAAATTCAAATAGAATGCAAGTTGTACAAGAGATCATCTTTAATAAGAAACCTTCTGCCTTAAGAGGCTGCTACAGCATCTTATCAATGGTATCAAGTACAATATTCTCTCCATTACTAGGAAACCGCTCCTGTTAAACAGCACATTTTGTCTGTGTGGTTGTTTAACACAAGTTTCACCACACAAAGGATTTAAGCGTGAATTCATTTACATTTAATTTGTGTTCATGATTTTTACTTTTATTAGCAAACTACAGACTTATTCCTGATTAAACAAGTTCCCCTCACCACTATCACCATATTTCAACCTACAGGAAGTGTGCTGATTCCATATGTGCATTGCCACAGTACCAGACTGTGATGTCCCAGATGTCAGATTCTGTTGTTAGATAAACACTAGATTAGATTTTGTTTCAGGATCAAGAAGAAAAAGCGAAGGGATAGAGGCTGAAACAGAAATGTGTTAAGAAACTGCTCCTTCACCACTGAAATTAATGGGAGTTTGGTCATTGGTTCCAAACATAGCAGGATTGGGCCCCATTCTGGTCCCATGGAAGTCAATAGCAGCAGGATATGACTTTAATATCAAACTGCCACATTCTGTTACCCTGAGTGATGATGAATTTTATCTTCCTCCACAAAATTTCAGTGAGACTTCTTCTGGCAGAATTTGGTCCAAAGGAAAAAGAGAAATACTGGCCAAATCCATTTTACTTTGAATATATTCTCACTGGATCCAACATAAATTTCTCTCTTGAAGTTATCAATCTTGCATCCAAAATTCCTATTGAACTCAAAGGGGATTTGATTAGACTAGGATAAAAGGTGTTTTTTAAAAAAAACAACCAACCAAACAAAAAACACCTATTAGCTCACACATTTTAACAGCACAGTTTCAAAGAATATCTTTTCTCCAAGTCCAGGCAGACTAGGAAGTTGATGTGTGCATGGATCAAAGGGTTGGGCAATAAAAGTGCAATTATGGGTCCGATGTTTGATTGATTTTTATGGACTTGACGTCAGTGGGACTACACAGATCCTTTGTTAGACATGTATTTAAGTACCCTGCGACTTGAGTCTGTGAACTGGGCAGATACACTTATCAGGGAGATCAGCTAGTCTAATGCTCAAAGAAGGGAGGAACAAGAGGTGTGAGCAACTCCCCCTTATAATAACTACCAGGACTTCCTGCCCTAGGCTGGAGTGCTTGTGATGTTCTGCAACCCTTCTGCCAGGTGGCTAATTGCAGCGTTACAGGCTGGGTGCCTCTTATTAACAATTAAACCCATTTTTGCTGCATCCAGAAACCAGGGAAAACTAACTTCACCCTCTCTGGGTGTCCTGAAGAGGCAGAATTCCCCCAGCTCGCTTCCATCTGCCTGTGAGACGTAAGCTAACACTTACTGTAACTGGAACTTTATAATGGGATAAGTGGCACTGGACACATGCTTGTCTATCTTCATGCATCAATTTTAAAAAAGCTTAGTAAAAACATTCAAATAAGTTCTTCAGTTGTTCATCGCTTCTGGGGGACATAAAAAAAATTGCAACCTTCCAAGATGTGCAAGTGTTCACACTCTTCATTTAGCATCACACTGCAAATCTCAGATTTGAATGCATTTTTCTGATTTAGTACTAAAGCATCATTTAGACTACCCCACCCAAGAGAATTAATAGCTGCAAAATCCTGATTTAGCTTGAAAGCTCAACTCCTAAAATAGATGGGTTTTTTTTGTTCATTCCTTGGAACGATTTAGAGAGGACCTCAGAATACAGCCTATTTCTGTTCAGTACAAGCAAATAGAGCTGTTTGGTTCAGAGGGTTTATGTGAATTATTGAATTCAGGTTTTGGTTCATCCACGTGTGCAGACTCTCAGTTTATGCATTTGGGACAAGCCCAGAAGTCCAAAGTGACACTCAGCCCTTCTTAACAAGTCCCTCGATTTCAGGCAAAACTACTGACTGTTGAATGTTGAATCAGTGATGTAGACAAACATACAGTAGAACCTCAGAATTACGAACACCTCGGGAATAGACGTTGTTTGTAATTCTGAAATGTTCATAACTCTGAACAAAATGTTACGGTTGTTCTTTCAAAAGTTTACAACTGCACATTGACTTAATACAGCTTTGAAACTTTACTATGCAGAAGAAAAATGCTGCTTTCCCTTTATTTTTTATTTTTTTTAGTAGTTTGCATTCAACCCAGTATTGTACTGTATTTGCTTTTTTGTCTCCGCTACTGCCTGATTGTATATTTCCAGCTCCAAATGAGATGTGTGGTTGATCAGTCTGTTTGTAACTCTGGTATTTGTAACTCTGAGTTTCTACTGTACTGCAAATTAAATGCTATGTAATAATCTGAACCTATGTATTAGACATAACATGCCCTAGAATGCCACTTGCTCTCTACCTCATGGCTGCACAGAGAGGATTGGCTGTGCTGTAGAACACTGGTTCTCAAAAAGTGGTGATGGGAGAATGGACTTATTTTTCTGCTGGAAATGCCAAGTGTCTGTTCCAAATTGGAACAAAACGTTGATATTTTTTTTTTTAGCAGAAATTTGGAAAACCTTAGATTTTGCAAACATCAAAATGTCTTGTTTTGATGATGAAACATTAATATAAAATGTTATAACTTAACAGAATGGAACAGCATTAATATTTTGTATACAAGCCACAATGGGAGTAAGGGGAGGAAGTTCTGAAATTTCACTTGCTGTCTGTTGTGACTATAAATATGATACATGATCTGTTTTATCTGTAGCTGCTGCTGTTGTCTTGAGGGGGTCCCCCCTCACACCTGCAGAATACCCGACACTAACATTTCACTGCACTTTGCATCTACCTATTCACTCCTGGTGAACATGTGCAGTGCCAACGCAAGCAGCCAACCATGCACGTACACAAGTGATATACTATCGGCAGCAGCAGTATGTGCATTGACCAGCGCTTCTATCCTAGATGTAGCCTTAACTGCTCTTAATGCTCATTTTGTTGTTAAAGCATCTCAGAGTGCATACAACATAATATAACAGAGTACAATATTTTTTAAAATTCTGGTCAAAATGAATTAGGCAAATTGAGAGGGCTTGACATAAAAAATGAGGTGGGAAAGCTGACAAATATGTTGTCGAGTTGAATGCCTGGGGGCGGGGAGAAGGGGGTGAATTTGCCTACCACAAAACCTGATCCAAGATACAATAGTGGGATCTCTCTTAAAAGGTGTGTGGGGTACGATTGTAGCTGCCCATCCAGATGAGGTTTAAGCAGGAAGTTTCAGAAAGTGCCAGGGCCTAAAGCTATGTAAGGCTTTAACAAGAAATACCAATTAAAAACCAATCAGCTTGCCATTTTGTAGGCAGCCCAGTATAAAGAATGTCAGGCATGTGTAAGATGATCACTTCTGAATAAGCCCTGCTGGGAACCCTACTGACAGAGAGGTTACAATGGAGCCTTATGGTAACAAGGACACGGAGGGGGTTGCTGTTGTGCGATAGGTCTGGTTGGAAGTGAGGTCAGCCTTTTCCAAGCAAGGCCCACCAGCCAGTGGCAGTATCAAAGAGGGAGTGAGTGTCCTCATGTCAGTGACACAAACCCAGCAGCAAATTGTCCTCCCAAATTTGAAAACTGGGTGGAGCCAATGTCTACACCCAATAATATAATGGAAGCATGCCTCTGGAGTACTGATCTACTCATGAGGTCCTAGGGTCAAGAAATATACAGCTGCCTATCATGAGCATGAGCTCCCTTAGTACAGATGTTTCTGCCACTGTTCTTTGAGTGGAGTTTTTTCCTCCTGCAAAATAGGCTGCAGGGCATATATCCTGCAGAATACCCAGGAATTATGAGAGGCTAAGGCGATCTGCATAAAAGCCCTAGCAGAGGGTGACACTAGCTCTTTATGTGGGAGCAGGGCCAGTGACCTGTGCCTGATCAGTAAATTCCAATTTGGCTAATTTAATTGGGCTGAGAAGAGGGTACCTGGGCCTTTAGAGGAACAGACTCCCAGTGAGATGGACACCCAGTGACTCCGAGCAGATGTGTTCAGTTAGGAAGGGTAGATGAGATTTGCCAGAGGGCAGGGGACTTAGAGGAGTCCTGGAAGGAAGCAGAAGGTAGTTCCTAGCAGAAGGCAGGAGAGCAACAGGAGGGGTTTGTTAGCTGATGTCCGCAAGCCGGAGAGCAGCAGAGGGAGTTGCCTGCTGGCTCTAAGCCAGAGCCAGAGGCTGAAGGCTGGGGAGCAGTGAAGGAGTCTGCCCAATAACATCCCTAGGGCTGGAGAGCCGGACCCAGAGGAATCATAAGAAGGCCATAGGGAGTGAGGGATGCTCCAATCAGAGGGGCTGTTGGGGTTTGCACTGGGAACAGAAGTGCTGGGATAGCTGTTTTGGCACATGGGAGGACTGACAGTGTCCGGTCATGGCCGAAGGCTCCCGTGTGGGGTACATGGGCATTGAGGGACAATGTCTTGAGTTTTAATGACTACTTGCACTGGGTGTGGGAAATGGACTATGTTTTTGACTTTTGTTGGAGATTCAATAAACTGTGAGTAGGTAATAAACTGGCCCTAAGGAGGGGGGGTATTTCAACAAAAGAGCCTGAACTAGATTTACTGGGGACTCTGAAAGGGGAAATTGAGGCAGGACTGCCTGTTATGCCACAACCTGCTGAAGAGGGAGCTCCAGGCAGGGCTTCCAGATGACAAGCCCCATGACTCTGCTGCAGTTCTGACCCCAGGAAGATCTCAACCATCCTCAGCAATGCACTTTGATTTTTGAGGTGCACTACAGGGCCCTCCCTTGGGCTGGAGGTGCCTCATGGCTCCCACTTAAATGGATCTTGCTTAGGATAAACTGGCAGTGGGAATAGACACCAAGTTGAAGTCCTTGGGTGCATACTGTATGAAGCAATTATATTAATTCCGGAATTTAAACAATACAATTTCACCCTATAATTATAACCGTGTCTTGATCACTTGCTGCACATCTTAAACTTATTTTATTTTACCTTATAGAAGGAGGAATTATAAAGAGTATGTAAAATAATTCTGCTGAGGCTGTATCTAAAATAATTTGCACTGATGAAAGTTAGATTTAAAAGCTCCTTCTACTTAGTGCTTTCCTTTGCATTTTAAAAAAATGTTCATTGTAGCTTAATTATAGCAATGATGAGCAAACCTCAAAAGGTTTGAGGTTCAGGTTCCTTGCAGAGAAGCAGCTTAACCGTTCAGCTGCCTAACCAAAACTTATTCCATCTCACCAGGAATCTGCTGCAACTCCCACAGAAATCAAAGGGAGTCTTTCCATGGACTACAATGGATATTAGGACTGGCATCTAATCCCTGGAGTCTACTAAACGAAGCTTCAAATTTCAATAGAACAGCCTCCCCCATGCCATTTCTAAAATAAACAATATTTTTCTGAATATTTCAGAACCTCAACATGGGTTCAGTTTGTAGTATTTTATCCAGACCATTTGTTCCTCCCTAAATACTGGAAGGATGGCTTCATGGTTCAAGTCTCTGCTTTAAAACATGAAGCATCCTGGAACTTAATGTCCAGTGGTTAGGGCTGTTGCCTAGGACTCAGAAAACCTAGTTTTGAAATTCCTTATTTTGTTACAGACATCCTGGATGATCTTGGGCAACTCACTTAGCGTGCCCCCACCCCCAGTTCCTCCTCTGTAAAATGGGGATAATGACACTACCCCTACCTCACAGGGATTGCATGAGGATCAACGCATTAAAGATTGTGAGATTCTAAGATATTTTGGTAAATGGAGCCAGATAAGAACTGTAAATGAAACCATAACTTAAAACCCAGAAGCACTGGCTTCATCCTTCAGTCTTCCAAGGTAGTTACATTGTTTTCTGTCCCATTTACACTCTCTCTGTGTCTACTTTGGATGAGACAAGACCACATGATACAAGGCCCTGTATGTTCCATATAGACATTGAAAATTCCGTGCCACTTTTTGTAAGAGAGGGGGTTTGATCTGGTATCTTTAGCCAGTTATTTACTTTCCCCATTGTCATTCAATGTGATGGGCTCTGCCCTCCATCCCAGTGGCAACTTTTCAATGGAATCCCAACATCTTGGGCAGTAGAATCATAGCAGTTATGCTGTGGGCAGGGCCCTAAGCAGTAGCTGGAAACGGCAGGATTTGCCCCTCAATAAAGGGGAGGGGGGGAGTGCTGACCATATGATTTTCTTTTTTCCAAAATAAAGACAAGAATTAACTGGATTTTGCAAAAGAGAGAAGTCTTAGCAATCCTGACAGCACCTGACAAGTCCAGAAACAGACTGCTTGCAATGTAAGGGCTCCCAGTGCAGCTCTGCTCCCATCAATAAGCTACCGCTCAGTGACAAAGATGGCAAGTGAGACTCCAAGACACATTGTCATGGCGGGGGGGGAGAGAGGGTGCGGCAGGAGAGTTTAGAAAAGAAGCAGGAGGTGTGGGAAGTTTCTACAGTTCCAACTGCATTTTACAGTTGTAAAGCTGAAGTGTGCGTTCTCGGGGAGAATCAAAGTCGAGTAAAACAGCTTTAAAGACATATTTAAAAACAAACAAACAAAAAAACCTACCAACCACAGCCTAATCAGTCTTCTCTCTGATTTCTGAAAGCTGTGGAACTGCTGTAAGTGCACGAAGGCATGTGATCAAGTACTGCTTCAAATCTTTATGACACATCATCTCATTGTGATGACCCTGAGTCTTACAAGTGTCAGAGTGACAGAAGGGAAAGGGCGGGAGGGGGGGAATGCAGGTGAAGATTTTTGCCCCTTAATTGTTTTCGGATGAGAAAGTAAAGCATGTTGTTTTATAGCAAAATCAAAGCTGCTTCTTTACAACAGGACACTGAGAGGTGTATCAAGCTTCAAAGGAGCAATACAAGACCCATCAAAGGATAACTTCAGAGGTACGCTGGATATAATATTTTATAAATGATTATTAAAATGAATAATTTTGTGGCTACATTCTAGCACTTAAAATTTAGTCTACCTTGCATTTCAACCCCTCGTGCAAAAATCCACAGTAGGGCAGAAACTTGCTTGGGCATGCCATGTGATTCAGTGAATGGACTTCCTGAGGTGACATCTAATTGGACAAAACATGTTTTGGGGGCTTGCACAGGGGAGTTAGGCTCCAATCCCACAACTGTCTTGATCTGATGGGAAAGGAACTTGAGTTTCCCATGCAGAGGGCTTATCTCTCTGAAGATTTCCCTCTTCTCCCAACCAGACCCTACCTGGGAAAAGTGGCTCCTTCACATTATATTCTGCTGCTGATTGGCTGCCTGCATGTGTGCTCTACTTCCCTGTCAGAAGGAAACTAAAAGGTGCAGAGCAGGAGTTTAATGGTGAAAAGAGCAGCATCAACTTTAACTTTCACAGGAAAATCTGCATGGGATGAGGTTACATTTAGTACTTGAACGCTCCATGCTCCAGCTCTTTGGTCACTTGTCCTCCAAAATCCTTGAAGCTTTGAGAACATGGCATTGTCAGACAGGGAGGATGGGGGTGGGAGGTGCATCATAAGCAGTGCCATCCCATTCCATGGCCAACTTTGGTGGGTATATGCAGTCTGTATCTCTCCTCTGCCCCTCTCTGCTCTTAGCAGTCGAGCCGTCATGTGCAACTTGAGTTGTTCACCCTAGCATGACTAAAATACCAGGCATCTAAACACAACTCCCTTAATCATGTCTCAGTCATGCTACCGTTCATGCTTGGTAATGTAGGCTTTGGTATGTTTGACTGAACTTCAGTGAGATAGTTTTAAATTACATTACTGCCAAGGTAGACAAGAAGTCAGTGCGGTGTGAGGATGACTTGGCCTGCTGTCCTTAGAAGCTAGTTGTGAATAACATTAGTAGGGTGCGGAAACACATAAGGAAAAGAGGATGAAACCCCTCCTGAATATGCATTAGTAATAGTGGCATTAACATAACACATTATAAAAGCTGTATCCCAACTGGTATGTCTTGGGAGAAGCTAGGGTAATGACCACTGGGGATGGTGAGGAGGAGGAGTAGTAAGATAATGACTACACTTGAAGTTATTCTGCAAGGGATGGTGTGATTATATGGATGCTGAGGTCTGTGTTCTCTAACACCTTGCTGGGTCGCAGTGTTTGCAACTTTTCTAACTGTTGATAAAACTATTATAAATCTGGATTTTTCACCCCCCTAAGCATGAGTGTAGCAACTGTGCATGTCAGCGTTCCTAACCGAACAGTAGTTCTAATAATGCTGGGCCTGATCTTGGGATGAGAACCTACCAAACCTCAATGTGTTAACTGGGAATTCTTAAGTGATCAACATAATTAATACACAATCCATAGATCAGGCGCCAAAGTATGCAAGAGCATCACTGCAAGTAAAAATATTGGACCAGCGATTCAGCTGGTGTAGCTCTCCTGAAGCCAGAACAATGCTGATTTACACCAGCTGAGGCTCCATCCCATTATTATTACAAGGAAGTAGGTGGTATGTAGGATTGGTAATATAGGGAAACACATAGAATATTCTTATGGAGCAGACTTATCAATATCACTTGACTCTGGTCACCATTGAGCCTTTGTGAATGGTGTTGCTTTAACTATAACTTTCCTCAAAATGATTATGGCTGTGCTCCTTGGCAGTCAAAACATCTTGCAAACATTTTCCTAGACTCGAGAACCCTTCCAGAATGATGATGTTATCCCTGGATGCCTTATTTGTTTCCCATCTACTCACTGAAGCATTTACAAGAATGGTTTTATTAAATTTGCTCCAGCATGTGTTCAGTTAGATGAAAACTTCTTAAATATTGCAGTAAATGTGATTTGGGGAAATGTAAGCTTGTAGCTACAGTTGTTCAGGGTATTCTCAGAGCTAGATGGCACTGTACAATATCATAGCATCCAATAAATAATCTAAATGGGGGGGGAAGCCTCTCTTTAGCTTTTTGTTTTTATATTTAAAACAAAATCCTTGTTCTAAATTAACAGATTTCATTCAATAAACAGAATGGAAATTGAAAGCACTGTTTATCTTGCTTTTTGTCTAGCAAATCTCTCTATGCGGCGATGTTTTGTGAAAAGCATGCTATAGCTTATATGGCACACAAGTGGCAAAAGTAAAGAGTTGAACTAGATTAGTTCATTAACTTTATGAAGCAGAATTTGCAGAAAGCTGAACAGATATTCTTAAAATGGAGCAATATTTATAGATCCCATTTGGTACGTGCAAATAGCTAATACATTTTACCATCTCTCTCCCATTCTCAGCAAGTTCTTTAAGAAAGCTCAAATGATCAGTGGTTTTATGTTAGCAACATGCACTTTGGGTCAAACCAATCTGATTCATCTCAACATGAAACATTTGTTTCCCTATAAGGTATCATTAGGTGAATGTGCTCACATAAGACTGGCAAAACATTCTGGAAACAAACAAAAAAATCTACTGTGCCTATTACATTGTATTAGATCTTCAGAATCATAATTAGTTTAGTGGCCAACAGATGATGACAGTAATAGCTTCCTTGCATCAGCTTTTATATTAGTATTAGCATTTCATTCCCAGGAGATGAGGCTGGGGGAACTTTGTTGACCTGGAGTGAAGACATAACCAGACATAACAATAACATTTTTGAGAAATGCCTCAGAAAAGGAATGGGGAGGGTTTTTTGTTGTTGTTTTTTAAATCAATTTTGGAAAGCCTGGAAATCTACAGATAAGGATCCACTTAAAATAAACATTAGAAAGTTCATCCAAATAATTTGGATTCTACACTTTTTGTTCTGAGTCATATTACACACTTGAAGACAACTTACTTTCTGGTTCTATTTTGCATGTAGTGGAATCTCCTAAGAATAACTGTCCTCAGAAGAAGAACGAGGCGTACTTGTGGCACCTTAGAGACTAACAAATTTATTTGAGCATAAGCTTTTGTGGGCCCACAAAACTTATGCACAAATAAATTTGTTAGTCTCTAAGGTGTCACAAGTACTCCTCGTTCTTTTTGCTGATACAGACTAAAACGGCTACCACTCAGAAACCTGTCCTCAGAAGATCCACTCTCGTCAGGGACGTTGATCCCGTCGGATGTCTGACGCTTAAGTCAAAATGATGTATAAAAAAGCCCATATGGATTTACTATCATTGAATGTGAATGCTAGTCTAGTTTAGCCTCAGATCTGAATCGCAGATTTAAATGTTAACGGGATGCCTAGTGAACCATCTTTAATTATTATTGTTCTTCATAACAGGGCTTTACTTTGAAAAAATAATAAAAAGGTGTTGCTTTCCTAAGCTTTGCCAAACTGGAGAGCTTATAATGAGACACCACTTGCAGCAGATTTATTCAAATATTTAAACTATACTGGTGCAGGCTTGGCTGATCTGGTTGGGAGTTTTCCAACACCATGTTTTTCACCCCAAAATGCTGATTTGTCTAAACTGAAACTCTCAGTAAGAAATGGTTGGTTTTGATTAATTTCTCATCTCAACCTTTTTTCAAAAAGCTTTCTAATCATTGAAACATGCCATTGTGATATTTTCAAAATGAAATTTCTGATTTTCCCATTCAAAATAACTTTACACTAAAAATATAAATCAAAGCTAATTAGTATAGTTTAAAAAAAAATTAAATGAAATGTGCTGTGACCCGAAGCAAAAAAAAATTTGGTTCATGAAATTTTGACTTTCACCCAGTTCAGGACAGGGAAAACTTTTGGAAATCTCAAATTTTTGTGTGATGGAAAAAATGTTTACCACCCAACTGTGCAGCCTTTCTTCTCCCTCAGTGGGTTTCAGATATGCACACGGACAGGAACAGATTAAGGCCTAGGAATAACAGGCATGGGTATAGAAACCCAACTCTTGTGTGGTAGCATCAGAATCTCAGCTTTCATTGCAAGTACATTTCTAGCCATCATATCATATTTTGTGAAGAAAATATTGGTATTGTGGCATGAGTAGAAGTGACATCAACCTGAGTCTGCAGTCAGCCTTTAGCAGAAGCAGGAGCAGCAGTTACTAGAGACAGGGAAGAACCTACCTCAACCCACACCCATTAACAGAGAAGACCTGGCCACCGTTGTCCAGCTGTCTGGGAGACTGTGATTTAGGACAATGGCTTCCCCCTGATGGTCCTTAGATTGACCCTAGAGCAGGGGTGGCCAACCTGAGCCTGAGAAGGAGCCAGAATTTACCAATGTACATTGACAAAGAGCCACAGTAATACGTCATCAGCTCCCCACTCCCTGCTTCCAGCACCTCCCGCCCACCGGCAGCCCCCGATCAGCACTTCCCTCTCCGTCCCCGCATCTCCCAATCAACTGTTTCGTGGCATGCAGGAGGCTCGGGGGGGGGGGAGGAGTGAGGGCATGGCAGGCTCAGGGGAGGGGGCAGGAAGGGGTGGAGTGGGAGCAGGGCCTGTGGTGGAGCCAGGGGTTGAGCAGTGAGCACATTGGAAAGTTGGCGCCTGTAGCTCCAGCCCCAGAGTCAGTGCCTATACAAGGAGCTGCATATTAACTTCTGAAGAGCTGCATGTGGCTCCGAAACCAGAGGTTGGCTCCCCCTGCCCTAGAGCTTGCCTCTCGCGTTCAGAGTGCAGGAAAATGGTGATGGCATCTCCCAAACACCATCCCCATCTGGTACCAAACTGAGATACCACTCCGAGCAAACTGTGTGTATCTGATCCTTTATTTTGTGGTTTTAATCTGGGATGAGCAAGGAGGAAGAGGGTGACAGGGCCTGAGGGAATGGGGCAGGGGGAGTGTTAGGAGCTAATGTAAAGACCAGCTCAAAGGAAGTCATTTGCTATAGCACAGAAGGTTTGTGGTGTTGGATGCAGCAAGATTAGGCAGGCCAGTGGGGATAAGGAAGCCTGGAGCTGGTATTGGCATCTTGTGGTGGTGGTGCTATTGCTGCCCCACTTCTTCCTCCTCTGCCTCGTATACTGCCACAACCTGACAACTTGTTTGGGGCCATGGCAGAGACTGTAGGGAGAGAAGGAGCACATGGCTGCCTGCTCCGTAAGTGCCACAAATGGTTAAAAGACACAACTGCAGGCAGAATGCGTGCAGCCTTCCAGCAGCTCAGCAGGACCTGTCACCCTCTAGGTGAGATGTGAGAATGCACAAAAGGCCTGCCAGATTGTGCAAGATGCCTGAGCCCTGTATCACCACCTAGTGAGCTGATACAGAAATGCCTGAAACAATGGGAAAATAAATGTTTAGAGCCCAAGTCAGGAGGGCTAAGGAAGTGGATCTTAGTGCATGCAAAGGGCTGGATGGGGGTTACTGAGCCTGGAAAGGGCTTGGAAGACTGTTCAACTGCACTTGGGTTTTATCCCCAGAGAGAGAGGACTTTGAACAGGTCAAAAGCGCCACAGTGGCCTAGTTGCACTGGAAATTGAGGAAGTGGATGTTTCCCGTTGCTGGATCAAGTGTGGCATTGCTACAATGGTGTGATATATTCTTGTAAGAGCACAGAAGTGTTTGTACATTAATATGAATCCCAATGTAGCACTTTGCTATTAAGTAAGGCTACGATTTAGTCACGGGTATTTTTAGTAAAAGTCATGGACAGGTCACAGGCAGTGAATTTTTGTTATTGCCCGTGACCTGTCCATGACTGTTACTAAAAATACCCGTGACTAAATCTTGAGCGGGGGCACTGCTGTGGGGGGCAGGCCAGGGGCTGCTGCTGGGGCTAGAGGCTGCTCTGTCCACCCCTGGGACCACTGCTCAGGTAGTTTAGGGGGCTAGCAGCACAGGCTGCTGCACGGGTGGTCCCTGGGGCCAACTGCCCAGGGATGCCAGAGCAGCGGCTGGTGTGGCCAGCCCCAGAGACGCTCCAGCAGCGGCCAGTGTGGCTGACTGCAGGGCCGCCCCAGTGGCTCGCTGCAGAGCTTCTCCAGCAGCAGCTATTGTGGCTGTCCCCGGGGCCACCTGAGCAGCTGTTGGGTCAGCCCTGGGGTCAGCCATCCCAGCCACTGCAGAAGTCAGAGACATCCTGGAAAGTCACAGATACCATGACTTTCCGCAACCTCCATGACAGACATGAAGCCCTACTATTAAGTCATTATTGAAAACTGGGGCTTGACCTGCTATTAGTTTGTTTGTCAGCATATGTAGTGATGTGACCATGCCATCGGATTGATTTAATTTGTTGAGAATTATAGCGTTTTGGCATAATGAAGAAAATTGTCCCCCAAAGTCAGGGTTGCCAATCCTCCAGGATTGTCCTGGACTGTCCTGGAATTAAAGATTCATCATTAATTAAAGATTGTCATGTGATGAAACCTCCAGGAATACATTCAACCAACACTGGCACCTCTACCCAAGGTCAGGGGGAAAATTCCAGACTGAAAATTAACTGTGCTTCAAAAGGAGCAAAGAAAACCTAATCAATTGTCATGCTGTATTCATTTGAACAAATGTCAAAAAAGCTTTTGTTTGTATAGCAATAATGTAGGGAAAAATAATGTATATTTATAATCTCTGATTGTCAACTGGCAGACAAATAGAGTAAAAGAAAAGGAATTCAATAAGAAGGCACTTATGTTCTGTCCCAGGAAGCCAAGCTAAGAAAAATACCACCTTTCAATGGGGAAAAAAATGACTGTTGAAACTAGACTTAGAAAATAACTGAAAGAGTGTGAATAGAACAAAACTATATTCCAAGCTGTTGTTACGGAGTTGTTATAACTCTTTCATGGCCCTTCCGAACAGAAGTTCAATCCCTATTTCATATTTTTTCCCTTAATTGTTCTTGCTGATATCTGGCTTAATCATCTTCATAACGTGAACAAAAGAAATCTTAATGCAGTTTGATTATTACATGCCTGTGGCCCAATCTAACCCCCATTGTAGTCAATAGAAAAAAACTCCTATGTACTTGAATTGTGTTGTGTTATGTATGAAAGGTGATTCCCACATTGACAGCCAAAGAATGACTCTGATAAATGTGCAAAGCGTAGCATAAGGGACAGCAGTCTCGGAATTTAATTGACAAATACATTTAAAGCAAACACGCATGCTCTTACCTACCTGCAATGTCATAACATTATCCTTTTTCCTTTTATCACTTTGAAGTACTTCAGCTTCTGCTTTACAATCAAGATCCCACAGAATGAGCCAGATCTAACGTGCAGGCCTGGCTGAATTGCATTTGATTGATTTTTTTTTTTTTTTTTTTTTTTTTTAAAGATATAACTTTAAAAAAGTGTGTGTGTATTACAGTTAGGCTTATTGTAATGCCACTTACAATGTCAGTACCAATAGGCATCTTCAAAATAAAAACTTTACCGCTGTCATTATGACAAATAACAATAGGTCAGCAAGCAGAACACGGATTTCTCCTATAGACTTCCCCTAGCTCACTGCAATGTATAGTGGCGGAAGAATCTATCTGACCCAGAAAGAAAATACTAATTTCTCTTCACCGATCCACAAAACAACAGCCACTATCCAAAACAAAAATCAATCCATGCTGAATGGAGACACTACTTCTAAAAAGGTATTGCAGTGAAGAACATGGTATTCCTGTAGGTATACATGTAGTGATGACTAGTAGCAGAACCGTTGTCCTACCTGTAGGTGAACATATCTATTATATGTCTTAAGACAATCACAACCTTCACAAGAGTAATTGCAACTACAATATTCTGTAGTGGGGTTTTTTGTGTATGCTTTATGTTTATGCTGTAGTGGGGTTTTATGTTTAATGTGTGCTTCATGAGATATGCATCTGTGGCACTGTTGCAATCGGTGGAGGAGGCACTCAAATTGGAATCCTATAGGGAATGAGCTGTTGGCAGGACATTATTCATGAAGGCCCCTTCCTTTGGAACTTACTCCTTCCTTTGGTCCACAGTCGGCCTAGTCCTCAATCCTGCAAATAATTGCCATGCGTATAACTTTACTTACATTAGTAGTACAATTGCAGTCTAATCACAAGTAAAGATACACAAATGCCTGAATGTTTGCAGAATCGGACCCCTGTAAGTAAGGCTAAGATTTTTGTCACCAATATTTTTAGTCAAAGTCAGGGACAGGTCAGGGCAATAATGAAAAATTCACAGAATCCATGACTGGTCCCTGACTTTGACTAAAAATATCCATGATAAAATAAGGAGCCTGGGCAGTTGCAGGTGGGCTGGGAGCTCCAGGGTCTCCATCCATTGGGGTCTCCGAATGCTGGGGGCTTCCCCTGCCACCCGTGGAGGCAGAGAGCTCCAGAGATCCCCCACCACCACCACCACCCGCAGCAGCGAGAAGCAGCAGGAGGTCTGTCTGCTGCCGCCAGTGGCAGGGGACCCTACATCTCCCAGCCGGGGCTAGCTGAAGTCATGGAGGTCTTTGAAAGACACGGGGTCTGTGACTTCCCTGACTAAATCGCAGCCTTCCCTCCATGACTAAATCACAGCCTTACCTATAAGACACTGAAAAGCCTATTTTATTTGTGCAGTCATTTTGGGAGGGTTGACATTTGTGGGGTTTGGGTGGAGATGTTCTTCCACTTTATTTAAGTGGATCAGTGTTTTGCAGGAGATGAAGTGGACAAGTTTTAGGTTTGTGAGCTGGCTTCTTTTGTGTGGAGGAAAGTTATTGGCTTGCTACTGGTCTTTTTGTCTTAATTGGATTGCATAGTATTCTTAATTATATGTGATGGGTACCTAAAATCCAGCATAGGTGGTGTTTATATGTTAAAAGCTGAATAAATATATATTTATCGCTATTTGTCCAAAGAGCACACACAATTTCAAATTAGGCCTGTACATTCTTAACTGTACAATAAATTCAGACTCTTATTTCTAATATCTCAGGTCAGTAAAACAACATATGGAGGAAACACATTCAGAAAAATGTTGTACAGTTTAAAAAGAGATCGTCCTTCTGAAATATGTCATCTCTGAGAAATGTGAAAATATTGGCATTTTTAAGCCTAATTTTTCCCAGTGCTGTTTCACAGCCAACTCTATGTTGCTTACATAAAATATCGGCAAAACACTAAGCACCTAGTTATATTTTGCTTCTTTATTGGGATTTTTTCCATATAAGCAGGTACTCTATATATTCTATTTCTATGGCAAACATATTGTAATATACATTTTAAAATGTTTCTATTTAAGTGTATTATAGGTAGTATCTGCTCAGCAAATATTTAAACATATATGTACGTCCCATTGAAGTAAAAGCTCTTTTAGCATGTTGAACTAGAGCACTAAGCAACACAGGGCTTTTGAACATATGATGTGATTCTCATTTCTAGCAGTCCCATATGTCTGGCCCTCAAGAGAGGACATTTACCTGAACTGGTGGATAGTCAGGTGCACAGAAGTAGCATGGATTTGGGGACTTGTACCTCTCTAATCTTGAAAATATTTCATTTTTTTACATATATTTGAAAGGATAACATGAGATGGCTTCAGCAAAATATAAGTTCTGGAAAAAAAATATAATGGCCTGGACCACATCCTAATATAGAGATTATGGACACTTTCACTCGCACTTGTGGTTGGAGAACCCTGTGATGATGACATGCTTTCCTGGAAACTAATGTTAGGGAAGTATTTTATGTAGGTTTACCTTTTTCTGACATAATGTAGGTGCTGGAAACTGTGGGGATAGTTAGCACAATCTGACCAGCCAGCTCTCCATGGACCATCAGCAAGTGCTCTGTGGTCTACTGGTGGTCCCTAGACCATGGCATGGGAACCAGTACTTTAAGACAATATAGATAGCATGAATCTTCAAATGCACCTAGATGACTTAGGAGTACAACTCTTCCTTGAAAGTCAATGGGAGTTGTGCTCATAAATCACTTAGGAACTTTTGGAATTCTCACCAGCAGACCCCCATAAGCAAAGGAATGGACAAGATGACCAATAAGTCTCCCCCATCACTAATTGTTTGAAACGACCTCAGCAACAATATAGATAAAGGTCCAAAATTCAGGAATTAATGCAGTGGATTTACATTGAGGATAAATGTCTCAATTCTGTGTGATCTAGTACATGGAACATATGCATTATGTCTCATACTCTGAGGGGGGAGGTGATGAGTGAGGTGTCTCTAGGATGGCTTCAACCATTCATTTTGGGGACTATCCAGAGGGTCATGGAGAGGTCCAGAGGTGGAAGAGCATAAGTATATGATGGTCATATTGATGTGATTCTCATTTCTAGCAGTCCTCGAGTGTCTGGCCCTCAAGTGAGGACTTAAGTGTGGAGTCCCATTGTCTCCCCTATCCTGTTCAACAGGTCTATGAAACCTCTAAAGGGACCTGTTGGACCAGCACGGTCTGAAGAGTCAGCAGTACACAGATGACACTCAGCTGTATATCACCATCACCTTGGACAAGAAGTGAAACAGTAGTCCAAAAAGGCACGGCAAGTGCATAAAGAAACCAAACCCTGTTATGTTTTCCCCAACATTTCTCTGAAATGTTATAATATATTTTGGAGTGTCCTGTACATCATCAAATTTTCTCCCTCTTTGTAAAAGAACAGAGTGATGTACTTCACTGGCCAGTCTGTCTTTATAGGTGTGGTTAGTGGGGACTGGTCAATTTTCTGTCTCCCTTTAAAAGCCCTCTGTTTGGGGAGCTTTGTGATATTTTTCAGCTGNAGCGTATTCAGTGTTTCAACTCCAAGGGGTACTATGCCTGGCTCTGCATGGAATACCTTCAGAGGCTTGATGTACCTCAACACTGAGCAGCCATGATACTTATCCTAAAATAGTGGTGTGGCAGCAGGCCCATCAATTGTAAACACCACAGTAATATCACAAATATTCTCAAGTGTTATTTCTATTTACAAAAAACAAATCCCCACCAATGACTTAGATTGGCTTTGAACTAGAACTGGGCAAGTGGCGATAAAATTTGTGGAAAACTGTTTTTATCTTTAAAAAAAAAGTGCCATTTTGTGTTCACTTTAGCTGCTAATTCAGCAAGGCACTTAAGCATTTGTAAAGTTGGAGGCTTTCTGAAGATGTCCAGGGAAACCATTACATTTTTAGTGCAAATACTTGAATATTAATTCAACATTAGTTTAAAATTGATTAATAGTACATTGAGACAGTTCCATGTGATCTAGTTGTCCAATCGGAACTACCTGATAAACTCAAATGTCAATTAGCAAATGCTCACAATGAACTAATAGAAAGTAACCTACAGATCCAGAATTAGTAGCAGAAATTATTTGGAAAATAACTTTGCAGCTTTCTAAAATTGACTCGTTATTCAATCTACTGGCAGACAATTCTTTAAAAGAGAGATGACATTTTGTAATATAAATGATTCATTCCAAGTTATTTGCCTATATCTGATTCCAAGCAGTCTTTATCATTTAAACATAAAATCTAGGTATAACTCAAAATACATTTATTATTTCAGACAGTGGCAAAATCAGTAATGGTAGGGTGAGCAAATGCCACTATAACATATAAAATATCCATCAGATAAACAGATTACATCTACTCTATCATTTGATACCACAGAGATAAAATCCATATTATAGGTCATTGTCAAAGGATCAGTACTTTGAAGTGAAATTGTACCATTAAGGTATAGCCCAGCCTAAGTAGAAGTTGATACAGAATTGCAATGCCCTAGAGAAAACTCCATGAGGCTTCCCTCCAGAGTTTCTGATAAGTGTGTGACATATACAGCAATTTCCTGCAATATCCTTGAGAGACCTGTTGTGGTCCAGGACTATATGTAACCTCTCTAGTGGGGGAGATGTGACAGATACTGCAACACCATGCAGTATCTTTGGATTCCATTATTTTAAATGAATGGTTATATATAGGGCCATACCAAATCTACGCTGTGAAAATCACATCACAGACCATGAAATCAGATCCTCCCCTGTGAAATCTAGCTATTGGATGGAAGGGGGCAGGGTTGGGGTCACCCCAACCAGGGCCTCCTACCATTTACCAGGCTCTAGCTGCTAGTCATGGGGCTGGGGAGGGATAGGACTTCCTCTTCCCCTGCATGGCTTCTCTCAGGGAGATCAGACCCACCTCCAGGGACCTCCCCGGCTGCAGAAAGCTCCACAGTTGCTGCCTTGAGAGCCCAGCTCTGAAGAGTTGGAAAGATTTAAAGATAAGACTGATGGGTTAACTCCGGTAAGCTGTTACCATGATTATAGGAGTTTAATTGTTTTAATGTTTTCTCTGTAGTGCTTTTACCTTAAGAATAAAGGTGCTTGCTTATAAGTTACCACATGGCTCCTCCTAATGGTGGGTAATACACTGCTCATACATAGCCTTTGGAGAGAAAGCAAACTGCAGGCACTGGCCTGTTCAGGCAATTTGGCTTGCTGGCAATATGACAATATAATCCATGGAGCTGTGCAGCCTTAACACTGGTTAGGAGGAAGTGAGATGCTTCATGCAAGAGAGGGAACAGCTGGGAGCCTTAAGTGCGTGCCCCTGAGGGGGCAATACAGGTGCAGTTGCCCTGAAACTGTGACAAAATGCAATGGATGTGGTACTACTTAAGAGGAGGGGTCTGGTCATTATCTGATCACCAGTGTGTAGAAGGGATGTGGCTATGGCTTGGCTACGTTCTGGAGATCGAAGTACCAATGAGGAAAGGCTTCTTCCATCCTTCTGCACCCTCTCTCCGCTTTTGTATCCACGAACATGGTCCTTAATTTCCATTGTGATGCCTTTGAGCATCACCCCCACCACACACACATCTTAGATGGTTGGCCTTGAGGAAGCTTCCTATTTCTCTGAGGACTGAGAAGCAGCTTTTACTAAGTGGTCCATTACAATGTGTCTTGGTGGCATGAGGTTGACTTTGCTGTGAGGGGAAGACCACCTGATGGTGCAAGGGAACACCATTCGTATATGGAATATAAACAGATATTGAATTAGCAAGCTCTGGATTTGGTGTGGCAGTAAAAATCTACTTATTTCAGTCTCTCCCAGGCTGTTGCTCCTTTCCTTTCATGAGTAACTTCCTGGAGTACTTAATTGACACACAGTTTTTAAATGCAAAGTCATTTACCACATTTTTATGTAACCGCTGGAGACTATTATGCTGTGACAAGCTCCCATCCCATTGATATTCCCTCTTAATTAGAATTAGAATTATAACCTGTGGAGTTGTTCCCTTTTATCACAAGACATGACTGATAATTCCTCTTTTTATTAGGAAATGAAACAGGAAGAAAGACAAAAGGGCCAAACCTTGCAGGACTTAAACCCTTCATCAAGCAAACCTTTTGATGAATTAAGGATGTGAGATAGATGTAGGTGAGCAGTTGTGAAAACTCTGTAATGCACACATGTCCAACTGCATGGAAAAAATATAAGCATGAAAATGACATACCTTAGTGACTGACTAAATATTAAAGGCTTCATCCTCTGGTCCTGCCAAGCTAAAAGGTGAATTTATGCAGCTCTCTGGTACCAAGGCCACCTAACACCAGGTTTGCTCCTTGCCTACAATGTAGAGCAGATTCAGGGCGTGTTTAAATGGTGCTTGGATACTTATGGCCCCAAGGGATTGTTCAGTCAGCCTGGGATTGTCAGGGCATAGAGAGAGCCTGGCCATGCCCCTACAAAGTCCTGCTATGCATAGTAAAGAGGAGGGTAATGTTGAACCATTATGCTGCTTTGCATGCCCTGAGATTGAGATTAAATTCACCCTATGATGGGGAATCTGCTTCAGGGCTAATGAAACCTATGCAATGGTTCCAGTCACGGACCTCTATGCAGGGGATGTGGGGGCAGGATGGGTTTCTTGCAGCTGGACATCCCAGCTTGGTGCTACCTACAGATTGTCCTATACCAATTGGCTGTTTAAGACAGTTTTTCCATCCCTTTTGCACCACTAGAATGGCACAAAGGGAGCAAAGCAGGGCTGAGCAACTGGCCCTGTGTCTTTTAAAGGTCTGTTGTTTGAAAATCATCAGTGCTTGTAAAATGAAATAAACTAAAAACACCCACTGTGTGCAAAAAGGGTGGGTTGAACATGTCCCCATGCTCTGTGGGTGGGCAATGAAAAAGGAGAAACAGCTGTCAACACTTAGTGGCCTCTCCCAAAGGGAGTAATAGGACTTACATGCACACAATTAGGGAAAGAAGAGACCTATTGGCATTTCCCTAGTGCCTTAAGGTACATGTGACTAGAGAGTATCTTTTTCAATTACATTCAAATGCACTACACTGATCTACAAATGTTCTTCAAAGTGAGAAAGATGGCACTATGAACCTGGGAATCAACAAGAAAGGATGATGATAGGTAAATCCTCATTCTGCTCACGTAGTTGCCATATAGCTATTTAATAAAGATAAACTCAAGCTGGAACCCCCAAGTTCACACAGTAGCCTTCCTGTTATCTTATCACATGCACTTAATAGCAATGCCATATTTTGCACAGCTCTGCAAAACTGTGCCTTACCAATCTCTCACCTATTATTGTAGGGCTGCGAGAAGCTGGGCGAGGTCAATGTTAGCTCTTGAACTGTTTTGGAAATTAACATGCATAAGTGGACCTGACGGCTGTGTTTCTGAGCTGGCTCTCAGCTCCTGAATCTCTAAGCCACAGCTGAACGTTCTGAGTAGGAGGGTGTCATTGAAGGTATGGAGTGGCTTATTTTTTCACCTGTTTCTGTTGTTGTTGTTGTTTGTTTAGTTTTTGACTTGCTGTAAATCAGCCCTGTTTTAAGTAGGACTCTGATTCCTTAGAACTATTGTTGTACATTGCTGGAAATATGCACAAAGCAAAATGTCAAAGCACTATTAAACTGGAGCTGTGGCTGCATCAGGAACACCAGATCACCTTTTACTTTTGGAAAACATCAAAATAAATTTAGTGTAGCTACAAAGCAAGTAGAATAACTAAAAGCAACAGCAAACTAGGGGCTGTGCCATAGGGTTAGCGATAGGTTTATGCAGAGGAGTAAAAATACTTCTTATACTGGGTGTGGGCTACTCAGACCTTGGGTAAGAATAAGCAGGTTCTATGGGCAAGATCTGCAAAGGGGAGGGATGGAACCTGGGTTCAATGACTAACTTCTAGGGGATTGCTGCCTTGTGGAATTCACCACCTTGATTTATTTCAGAGTAGCAGCCGTGTTAGTCTGTATCCGCAAAAAGAAGAAGTACTTGTGGCACCTTAGAGACTAACAAATTTATTAGAGCATAAGCTTTTGTGGACTACAGCCCACTTCGTATATATCTCCTCAATATATGTTCCATTCTATATGCATCCGAAGAAGTGGGCTGTAGTCCATGAAAGCTTATGCTCTAATAAATTTGTTAGTCTCTAAGGTGCCACAAGTACTCCTGTTCACCTTGATTTAGGCACCCAGGCTCCCTATACAATGCATGGGGATGCTTTGGTGCACAATAAAGGGATCACAAAAGCCTACAGGCTGAGCAGGGAGCAGTTCAAACTACCCAGTAGGAAATACTGAGGAGAGGGGTGGTGCCTAAGCCACATCCCTTCAACAGAGTTAGCAGGTTATTTGCCCAGGATTTACAGCCAAAACCCCTCTGCTGGAATTAGGTGGCTAAGCCTAACATGCCTTCTTGCAAAAAGAAGTTGGGCTCTGCCTAATAGCCCAGTGGTCAGGGCACTTCCCCGGGATGTAGGTAGACCAGGTTCAAATCCTACTCTGTCTGATGTGGAGCAGTGGCTTGCTTGAACCCAGGTTCTCTCCCTCCCCAACAAGTACCCTAATATTTGGGCTATAGAGTATTCCAGGGTGGGTCTCTCCAGTTAAAGCAATTCCACATTGTATAAAGTACTTAAATAGCTGTTGTGCCAGAGAAAGAGTAAAGATGACTATGTAGCTGAGTGGTTAGGGCACCCAGGTTCTAGTCTCTGTCCCAATGAATATTTAGGTATTTTATCTAGAGTAGAACAGCTTCAACAGGAGAGGCTGACACAGGTCCACACCAGAACACCCTATAGCCCAATGATTAGGGCACTCCTCAGAATGGGGAGACCTTGTTTCACGTCCTTGTTGCACATTGGGCAGAGTGGGGATTTGAACCTGAGGTCTTCCACATCCTGGGTGAGAGTTCTTACTGCATGATTATTGGGTATCCGGAGGCAGTATCACTCCTTCCTCCTGTGTTTTTCTGTGGGGCCCAATTTGGTAAAGAGCTTCTGAGAACACCTTTCAAATCAAGCCCCTGCAGGTAAGATAGGTGGGAGAATGACTTGTTTGAGGAGTTTGTTGGGGCTTAGAAGTGAGCTAAGCGCTGGGCTTCGGTGTCTCTGTGCATGTCCATCAGCAGAAATTTAGGCACCTAGGAGATTTTACCAGTGGAGACTTAGGTGACTAGGGACTTCAGGTGCCTATAGGGTTAAGCGGTAGCTGAGCAGGGGTGTTCAGGATCTAAATGTTGGATTTAAGAGTCTAAAGTGATAGAGCAGCTAAATCCTATTTTGGATCTAGCCGTATGCATGCTCTTACTCATACTCCCAACACTCTACAAAGATGGTGAAGAGCAGTCTTCATTCCATCCCCTTTCCTGATGGCCAGCTCAGCTCTGCTTGTAGAGGGTATCTTAATTTGCTGCTGGACTGTGTGTGTGTGTGTGTGTGTGTGTGTGTGTGTGTGTGTGAATTGCAGCTCAGAGAGGTGTCTCTGAGCCAGTGTGTCTCCTGGCCTGGCACAGAATACACCTCAGCCATTGCTGTTATTCCCCTAAGACCTGTACCTAAAGTCACAGTCTACCCTTAATGTAGCAAGAACCAAATGCTCTCCTTCACTCAATGGAGTTGAAGAAGGCACAGGGAAGCCCTGAATAGCAGAAGGGGAGTGTATTCTTCAGTACATCGTTATTCTTCTTTATCTTCCTGCCTCACCTCAATTTCCTCATAATCCTCTTCACCCTTCTTCTTAAAAGAAACCAACACTTTCAAAAGGACATTGCAATATTCTTCCCTCACACACTTGTCCTATGCCTTGAGCAGCTCAGTGGCTTGGAGCACTTCATAATTTCTTCAAGCTAAGGAATATGATAGGGTGGTGATTTTCCCCCTCAGTTGTTCCTCTTTTAGATCTAACTGGGACAAGGTACTTTTTTAAGGTTGATGATACTGTGTGGGTGTATTAGGGAAAACCAATGGAAAGTTTGGAGGTCTTTAGTTGGAAAAGTTTGTATCTTTGAAAACTAACTCTGCTATATTAAAAAGATGGTGACGCATCATTCAGAACGTCCTTGTTTTAGTGAGTATCGTATTGATCAGTTATTGTGGGCTAGAGGCACCCAAACTGATACAGCTTCAGAGAAGAATGACCATCAGGGAAGACAAATGGTGGTGCTGCCACCATTCATTCTTGGATACTGCAGTGGGTGCTGTAGTATAACATTATTTATGTTTGTATTACAGTAGCACCTAGAAGCTCTGATTGAGGACCCTCCTGCGCTGGGTGTTTGACAGACGCATAGGAAGAGGAGTCCTGCTCCAAACACTTAAGAATCTACATAAGAAAGACAGACAAAAACAGGAGAATAAGGCACATTATTATCTCATTGTATACGTTAGGAATTGAGGCACAGAATTTGTGACTGTGCTAAGGTGACACAAGGAGTCTATGGCAAAGCCAGTGTGGTGTGTTCCCCCGGGGTGCCACCTGGACCTGGGGTACCACTGAGCCCTCTGACCCACCAGCCTAGGCTCGCTCCGTCACTGTGCTGCTGTGACAAGCTGCAAAGCCCTCCAAGCTTGCACTTTCACCAGCATTCACACAGGTAGGGACACACCCAGCTGCAGTTATATGCAGGCTCCCTCACCACCAGCCTAGGACTCCAGAGTAGTACTGTCCTGCCCTGTTCAAATCTGGCCAGTATACGGGTTTAACACCCAGTTTGCCTCTCCCTCAATCTGAAGAGAACCATGAACACTTGTGGTAACCAAGCTGAGATTTTCCCCAGACATCTTAGTCAAACACACACTGATTTGGATTAAAACATAAAATAAATTTAACTACAAAAAAGATAGATTTTAAGTGATTATAAGTGATAGCAAACAGATCAAAGCAGATTACCTAGTAAATAAACAAAAATGCAAACTAAGCTTAACGTAATAGATAGGTAGGATATGAATTTGCAAATTCTCACCCTGAGTAATAAACAGCCTGGCAGATTCTTTGCTTTGCAGCTTGGGTTTCCCAGGTTTTCATAGACAGACTAGAAATCCCTCTAGCCTGGGACCATCACTTCCCACAGTTCAGTCTTTGTTCCTCAGGGATTTTCAGGTGTGTTGTTGTAAGGAGGGTGAGGTACCATCATGATGTCATTTCCCCCTTTTATATCTTCTCCCCACTTGTTGGAAAGCTCTTTTGCTGTGATCTGGGTCAAACCGTTCCCATTATGTAGTCCTATCTCTGAGAGGTTGTACACAGTTCCTGGGGTAATCCTTGTGCATTTCCTCAGTAAGCCATTAACATTTTTTGGTCTTTTTATTGTTGCACTTAAAAGGCTGCCTGTGGGTGTTTTCAATCTCGCATGTTTCAGTAACACATACATAGCCAAACTTCATAACTTCACATACAATAGCGGCACACACAATCCAATGAGATATTAATGTCTAGAAGACCAAGACTTTTAGAATGATACCTCGCAAGACCTACTTTGTGCAAAACATAACCTAATTACATGACAGTGGTGAATATTTGGGTGCCAGGTTGTCACAGTGGAAACTGAATTCACAGCCCCTGAATTCCACTTAAGGGCTATAATCTAAAAAACATCCTATCTCCATAATCCTAAAAAAATGGAGATTTATTCTGGGGAAAGCAAACTTTATTAGGAGCCCTGATGGCAGAAGATGCTGTTAAGTCTAGCTAAATCACCATACCTTGTCCACACGCTCCTCCTAGCCAGCAAACTTTCTTCTCATGGAGCTCTGGCTCCCTGCAAGACTACTGGTGAAGGGAAGGCTATGTCTGCTTTCCATCACCATTGCAACCTTCCTCCTGGGTAGACCTTCCAACACAGAAGGCCTCTGCCACAGTCTTCACTACCTACCTGTGTTAGGGTGTTATACTGCTGCCCATCATTATAGTATCTGTGTTCCTGTCATGTAAAATCATAACAATAAAGATGTCCCTGTGGCACTTTTCTAGTTGGGTGGTAAAAACTGCTTGGTTGGTGTGTGTCGAGTAGAGGGAGGTGTAAGTGTTGGGAGTGCCATATTTATGGTGGAAAGGTCATTTTGAAGAGGAGGGTGCAGATAGCAGAAATCCTGGCATGAACCTGAATCACAATGACTCCAGTGTGTTTGGTGATGCTTGAGTTTAGTGGAGATCCTCATTGCTATGGTTCATTCAGTTCTTTTGCCTTCCTTTCTCATACTTTTGTTACTCAGGGCTTATGTTCACTACGGGGAGATCGACGCTGCTGTCATTGATGCAGCAGGGGTCGATTTAGTGGGTCTAGTGAAGACCCACTAAATTGACGGCAGAGTGCTTTCGGGTCAACCCAGTATTCCAGCTCCCTGAAAAGAGTAAGGGAAGTCAACTGGAGGGCATCTCCCGTCGACGCACTGCAGTGAAGACACAGCGATAAGTCGCCCTAAGCTCCGTTGACTAAGGTACATGAATAACGTAGCTAGAGTAGCATAATTTAGGTCAACTTACACTGGTAGTAAAGACAAGCCCTCAGATTTGGTTCTATAGACCATGATTATGCTTAATGCCCACTGCTCTGTCTTTTTTATGATATTTCTCTGGCTATCTCTGTTATCCTCTTTCTAGTCTTACCCTCTCCTTTATACTTCTCACTCCTCATCTTTGTATTTTTTCTTCTCTCTTCTCATTTTGTTATCTCCATTATCTTGGTTTAATTCTTTACAGCTCTTCCCTGTCCTTCAACAGCTTCCCTCTCTGCTTCTCTCTTTATGCTCCATCACTGATGTACATTTTGGCTGGCTACCCTGTAACATGCTGCAGAACTAAAGCATGCATTCCAACTAGCATAGGAGCAGGTAAGATAGGTTTTTCCAAGTAGTCTTGTGGATTTACAAACAAGTCTTCCATTTAAAATAGCATGTCTGAATCCTCTGTACTGCTTTGGAATTCTCAACCTCATATTTTCAGCAACGCGGTTTCTCACTCCCCCACTTGAGGTAAGTAAATGGTGTATTACAGTTGTAAAAAAGTGGAGGAATTTGATGTAGATGATTTAGATGTTGAATGGAGTTTCATTTTTTTGTGTTCAGTGATCTCTACATTTTGCCCCTTAAACCAAAGGTGGGCAAACTACGGCTTGTGGGCCGCATCCGGCCCACCAGCCATTTTAATCTGGCCCTTGAGCTCCCTCTGGAAAGTGGGGTCTGGGGCTTGCCCCGCTCTGGCGCTCCAGCCGGGGAGCAGAGTCGGGGGCCACTCTGCGCAACTCCCGGAAGCAGGCATGGCTCCCTTCCCTTCTACGCGTAGGGGAAGCCAGGGGGCTCAACTCTGCATGCTGCCACCACCCCAAGTGCCGCCCCTGCAGCTCCCAGTGGCTGGGAACCGCAGCCAATGGTAGCTGCAGGGGTGGTGCCTGCGGATGGGGCAGCGTGCAGAGCCGCCTGGCCGCACCTCTGCGTAGGAGCCAAAGAAGGGGCATGCCGCTGCTTCCGGGAGCCACTAGAGGTAAGCACTGCCCAGAGCCTGCACCTCTGAGCCTCCCCCCGTGCCCCTGCCCCAAGCCCTGATCCCCCCTCGGTCCCAGTCCAGAGCACCGTCCTCACCCCAACCTCCTCATCCCCCGCCACACTTTAGAGCCCGCACCCCCTCCTACATCCCAACCCCAATTTTGTGAGCATTCATGGCCCGCCATACAATTTCTATTCCCAGATGTGGCCCTCGGGCCAAAAAGTTTGTCCACCCGTGCCTTAGACTGTTTCTAAATCAAATCCCTTGCCACCTTCTTATTTCAAAAAACGGTCTGAATTTTTACACAGTTTCTTTTAAAGAAAAATCTGGGGTTAATGCGGTAATATATAGACCAAATTTTTCAGCCGGAATTGGAGAGCAACACTATTACAAGGTTTGAAGGAGAGATGTTTGTCATGGAAAAATATACCAAACCGTAACTCTGAACCAATACCAGTGCTGCTGTAATGGACCACTTTTCCTTTTATGTTTCAGATTAATCTGTACTTCCTCCAATTTCTACTCAGGCAAACACACACACAGTGGGGTAGGTGAAGAGGTCCATCCTGTTAGTCTAAACCAGGGGTCGGCAACCTTTCAGAAGTGGTGTGACAGGTCTTCATTTATTCCCTCTAATTTAAGGTTTTGCGTGCCAGTAATACATTTTAACGTTTTTAGAAGATCTCTTTCTATAAGTCTGTAATATATAACTAAACTATTGTTGTATGTAAAGTAAATAAGATTTTTTTAAATGTTTAAGAAGCTTCATTTAAAATTCAATTAAAATGCAGAGCCCCCGGGACCGGTGGCCAGGACCCGGGCAGTGTGAGTGCCACTGAAAATAGCTCGCGTGCCGCCTTCGGCATACGTGCCATAGGTTGCCTACCCCTCGTCTAACCTGACCCTTTCTGCAGGTAGCTCAAGATGACAGACAAGGCTTAGCCAAAGGAAGAGGCGGGATGTTTCTTTGGTTAGGATGCTACTCTGAGACTCTGGAGACCGAGGTTCAATTTCCTAGCTTACCGCATATATTCTGTATGACCTTTTGGCAATTCACTTCTCTCTGTGTCTCGGGTCTCCATGGGGATAATTCTTCCCTACCTCACAAGGTTATTGTGAAGATAAATACATTGAAGCTTGTGAGGCGCTCAAATACTATGGTAATAGGGGCAATATAAATGTATTACTGAAATAGTCAAGTGGAAATAAAACACTTTGCATGCTCTCTCATGGGTCTGGTGTCTCTAACGTCAAATAAACATGTTAATGTTAGAGATAATAGAATTTAAACTGAGACAAGGTCTGATTTCACTTAGCGCTGCCTTTACATTGTAGATGAGGAAAATGTTGAAGCTGGCCCCTCATTGACCTCTTGTTACAACGCTAGGAAAAACTCTTCATCTTAATACTGATTCTCTTTCTTGCTAATGAGATTGGCCTTGGAGCTGAAGTTGCCCTTTTGTGCAGCTAATATTTGAAGAGCACATGTTTATGATTATCTTTTATATTTCTGAGCTTTTGTATGTAGTAGCCACATAACGTTTACAATTTTTAAAAAGTGTAAATTATCTCTAACGATGATTTTTCACTGTTGCCATACGCAGCAAGAGTAACTTTCAGTAAACCCTTTGACATGATCTCCTCTAGACTTTCTACAAGTAGGGAAGTTAACAGCTGAAAATAAAATTCTGGAAAAATTTGGAGGGTTATAGTTTAAAGAAAAAATAATGGTGTTCTGTTCTTGGAGATATTACTGGCAATGCACCTCAGAGGCTCCTGCTACTTCAATACTGAAGTATTACAATTTCTTTGATCCTTCAGGGTGAATTTTATTGAATTAGCAATGAGTTCCTGTTCTTATATCTATCTCTCTATCTCCATACATACATACTCACTCACATACATACATACATACACCTCACATTCCCATGAAGAATCTTAAGGTACAAAGACTGTAAATAAAACAATAAAGTGGTGATATTACTTGGCAATAGAAGAAATCACACAGAAGTGTATTTCCAGAGTGGCTTTCTCTTTTCAACCCTGAGGTCCTGGTTCTGCAAAAGACATAAGCATGTGCTTAGGTCCTATTAAAGTAAATGTAATTGAGGCACATGCTTAAAGTTAAGTATATGCATAAGTAAGTTGCTGAACAGGAATGGTTTGCTGAATCAAGGCATGAAAGGGCTATCTGTAATACTCAGGGGAACTGCTGCACCGTAACTGCAACAGTATGGCTTGAGCAAAGAGGTGCTCTCTCTGGTAACTACGTCTCAAACTATTTCCCCTGTATAGATTGAAACCAATACACCTAGAAATTGATAACCTGTGCTTTTCTCTGAGCACTCGTGCTATTTCCTCTTGGTGTGAAACTCCACCTGTGACTAGGCCACCACATTCTCTACCGGCTTGTTACTGAATTGTCTCAATATGTAGCTCCTACAGCATTCCAATTATTAAATCTTGGAAAGGCCTGGGTAATTCTGCCAAAGTCCATCTTGGTGAGAAAAGGTCACACTCTTGTCACCAGGCCTGCATGAAAAACAGCTACTATCTCCTGACATTCAAGGGCAGTCCAAGATCTAGTGTCACACCCAAGTTGTGCACCTGTGTAACAAATGGTGGCTTATTGAAAGTACAATTCCATTTACCCAAAAAGGGGTTGGTGGAGTAAGGGAGATCTAGGGGATTGTAAAGCTTGATCTGCAGCTTCTAGTGCTAATGAATGGTTAAACTCAAATCTGAACCCCACCTTCTACTCAGAGGTGCAGTCACATGAGTATTTTGTGGGAAGAACTGGTGGAGTGCACCCCTGCTTCCAGGAGGGACTTCTGGGACAAATTTAATCTACAAAATTAACCTGGATTTCTTAACCAGTAAATTCTCTGTGTGTCTGGTTCCTTGTCACTCCATGATCCATGCTCTTACCACTGTATTTGAAGGAGGGAAAGGTGTGACAACCTCTTCTTTGTTTTTTTTGTTGTTTTTTGTTTGTGTTTTACATCTGATATTGTTGTTTTAAAAGTTCATCTTTTTTATCCACAATGAATATTATCAATAATATATGTTAGTGTATATAGGCTTGTTTGTCAGCCTGAGATAGAATTTTGGGTTTGTTCCTCACCCATATTAGTATAAGATAAAGAGTATCAAAGACACACTGTGTTGCATTTCCCACAACCAGATGGGGTTTTAGTACAATGGGAAGAGATAAGGGATAGAGCAGTTAGTGTTACAGGGCCTGGTAGGAGTGTAATAATATGAGCATACACTGAAAGGCTGCCTGGCTCCTTTTTCAAGCCAAGGTCAAGCAACCAGTTAGGAGAAGCAAAGGGGCTATGGGGAGCGGTGGGGTTGGGGGGAGACATAAGAAACACTAAAAGCCAAAAAAACGCCTGGCCTTGGCCAGAACACAACCTCACTCATTACCCCTCCCATGGGATACAAAAGAGGTGGAATGAAGACACTAGACTCACGACCCTCCAAAATGGAACATGATCGTAAATTGTAAGGGGTGTGACTGGGGCGTGCACTGCGGGTATGTTTGGGCCTGCTAAGGAGGAGGAGGTAGGAATAGGGAAGGGGGAACAGGGACACAGGCAAGGCTTTGTGGCATCAGAGCTGGGAAGGGGGACATGGGGTAAACGCTCTGTGGTGTCAGAGCTGGGAACAGAACACTGGGAAACAGATTCTGACAGCATGCAGAGTTATGGATATATTTGCTTGGAACTAACCCCAATAAACATCGCATTGCCTGCACTTTGGACTTCTGGTCTTCTGCTTTCTGTCTGCATAACAAGAACCATGGGAGGGGGTGAAGGAAAACCTTCTAACAATATACAATTTCCTTGACCATTCAATAGTTAAATGCATGAGCCCCTTATTATTTTTATATTCTTATGTATCCTTTTGGACTATTCTGACTGTCTGGGAGGCGAGGTTCATCACAATATAGAAAATTGATTTCTTTACTAATGGATGAACAGCCTTATTTTGAGACAGGAATTTTTGGAGCAGAATGGATTATAGGGATGAACACACTTTGAAGTATAGGATCAAAGTTGCTTTGAATTCAGGAGAATCAGCCAAACACAATAAGACCATGATGAAGTGCCGCTATAACTGTTCATTTTATACTATCCTGGTGTTTTAATAGTTTGTTTGTGCTGTGGGCGTTGCTGAGGCATTGGTCTGTATATATGTTGCTCATAGTGACATCATAATGAACAATTAAATTTGCTTGGGCATTCTATTTCGGTTCTCCTGAAGTGATATTGTGAAGTTTCAGAAGAAGGAATATAATTGATCCTGATTACACACAGTCAGGAGGAAATTGGAGCAGCAAACAAAGGGAGAAAAATTTGCTGAAAAGGTCCAACCTATCATGGAAAAGAGGGATTTTGTTTATTATCACTATTTTACCTTTCTGGCTGGTGTTCATGTCAGTTGTGTTTTTTTTTTTTTTAAATCTAATTTTGAATGTGTGTCTGTGTCAAAACACGTTATGGCGTTGCAGTAAACTCACAACTTTTGGACCAATGGTGAGAATACCCACCTGGGATGTGGGAGACCCCTGGGGCAAAAGGGGTTTGAACAGGGATCTGCCACCTCTCCGGTGAGTGCTGTAACAACAGAGCTATAGGATACTTTGAGGGGGTCTCCTGGGTGAGTATCCTATCCACTGAGCTACAAGTTATTAGGGAATACCGTCTTTCACACCCCCACACACACACTTGGGGGGAAAAAACCCACAGGCACTTAACAACAGGAGAGGGTTTGCAGAGAGGATCTGAGAATCCCAAGCAGAGGGAGGTGCCACCCTACAGCCCAGACTTAGGTACCTATCTCTATGAGAGGGGTGAGGTTTAGCACATACTCTTCTCCCTAGCATCTCCCACTGGCTAGCTTAGGTGAGGAGTTGCCTAGCATGCTGGGTTTTGTGACTCACATTTCTAAGGTGCCTGTCTCTCCCCATTCATCATGTCGGGAGCCTAAATACTTAACTTTCTAAGCACCTAAAAGTTAAATGTGGTGCAGCTCAATGTCCCATGTCAACATTTCTTTGTGAATCTAGCCCTATATGGCCTACACTCTTACCCACAAACAGTTCTAACAGGTTCTTGGCACCATGTTCCTTCCAGCATCCTATAGGAAACCTACAGCCCTCTTGCCCTTGGAAGAGATTCCTGTAACATCAAGGCTCTTTCTGAAATCCCACCAACCTCCTTAATGGGCATCCAGCACTTTTCATCTATGAATTATTGATTCATGACTGGACTGTGGATTTACCATGAGCACTAATAAATGCTGAATGTGCTGGCGCAGAAGCAGATCAGGTGTTACCCAGGGTATCTGAACCCAGCACTGTGGTAACTAATCTGTTTTCCAGGCAGTGTCAGGAAATAAATCATCTGATAAATTATTAGCACACCCAAGAGTGCTTCCACTCAAAATTTCTTATTTTTTAGTACAAAGCACACATGTAAAACAGCAATAGTCTAGAGCACCCCAGAATATCACCCAAAGTCTGAGGTGGTGTCAAGTGGCAGTAGCAGGTTTCCAGTGGCCAGCCTTCCTCCTAGCTGCTTGGGAAGATTAATGTCAGTGTCTTCTCACTCCTAGAAAATCCAAACTTCTCCAAAGTATGCTTTTTAACTAATCTTTTAATAGGTAACTCAAAACAAAGCATAACTCAAAGTAATCCCCAATGGGCTGACCATTTCCCTAGCAACAGCAAAGAACTCATAATTTCTACTGATCAGCAAAGCAGCTCTAGCAAGAAACTGACAGACACAGGCACCCAGGTCAAGGTCAGCTATCTTTGTTCGTAACACTGCAGCTGTACAGATGTTTGTGCCTGCCTAAGCAAGGCCAAATTCTTTCTCACTATGTGGTGTCCACGCTTCCAGTTTATGGTGGTTAACTACACAAGATAGCTGAGGGTTCTGTCAAGTCCAGTTTTCTCATAACACAGGGACCAAATTGTCACAGTTTGGACTCTAGGACCCCTCTGCTCTGGGAGTGGGTAATCTGTGCCAGACCATCGTTTGGTGCAGTTCTGGAATACAGGGTAGTGGGAGGCCCTGGAAGGGAGTAATGGGTAATGGGACACTGATGAGTAGGAGGGGAGCTGGGAGGAAGATAAGGACAGTAGAGAAGCCGGGGGAGACTCAAGGAAGTAGGGATCTCTAGCTGCAGAGCTCCTGCTCCTCACAGAGGACTCCGCCATCTGTGTGGCTCTGCTGTATGGCTCCAGTGATTGTTCAGCTTCAGCTCCACCCTGGGATCCTGGCAGCTGCATCCTGGCTCCTTCTATGCTGACCTACCACTGAGCATCCCTCGTACTAGCCTGGAACTTGCATCTTTGGCTCAGGATGCTTTAGCAGTTGGGAAGGAAAAGGCCTGGGACAGCAGAAGTCCTGGAATGCCATTCTGGCTTCTAAAAAGAGCTGAAACAGTATTCTGGCATGACTCACGTGCTGGTCTGATTGTAATTTACTTCCCCCTCCTCCTGGGTTCAGCTGCATTGGCTGGTGCATTGAGGGGGCAGAGTCAAGGCTAGAACCATTCCCTTCCTGGGTTGGTGAAAAACAGCCTTATATTAATGACACCTCACTTTTACATAGTGCTTTTCATCCACGAATTTAATTTTTTTTCAAAGGAGTCCATTATCCCCATTTTATAGATGTGGAAACTGAGGCACAGAGAGGCTAAGTGACTTGCCCAAGGTCACTCAGCAGGCCAGTGGCAGCGTCAGAAATCGACTTCAGGTCTGCCAATTGCCAGTCTGGTCATCTATTCACTAGACAACACTGCCTCTATAACAGCCTATAGATAGAGGCTGGTCTCTCTTACTCTCCTGCACTATAATCACAATACAGATTGCCCACCTAGGGAAGTAGTTGAATGTCTTATGGCCCTTATTTCTTTGCAAGGACATGTTGGGTGGGTGACACTCTTGTCCTAAACATGGAAGAAGTGAGGAGTGATTATATTGCTTCACACTATTACTTGGATTGTGTTTGAGTATTTTCTTGCAGCTAATACTTCCGTTGTGCTCTCTATTTGTGGTTCTTTGTTTTTGGGTGTACATACAGTGTTCCTGAATTTCCAATAAGTTTAATTTGTTCTTCAGACTTTGCTTATCAACACACACATTCTTTCCTTCAGCCGACCCTTCTGAACTATTACTTAGAGTAAAAGGGAATACGTAAAGAAGAACAAATCTGATCTGTTCTCAAAACCATGCTACATTTCAACTATAAGAGGGATCAGGGAGTAGCCATTCTGCCAGAACAGCAACAAACAGGAAGCGTGGATAGAGGCAGTATAAATTATTAACGCACTTAAAAGCTTCTTGCTGCAGATGGATTCTGCTCTCCTGGCGATAGCTGTGACAAAATGACTGTTGTAAATCATACCACATCATACTAATAGAATATATTTACAGATCTGCCTTTCATGAAGTATCCAGTTGGCAGAGGAGAGTTTGCAAAAAGTTATTTAGAGGAAAAATGACAACTCGTGATATACATGGTGGGCAAAGGAGAGGGGCTCAGAACAATAGAAATGTCACCAAGGTCCTGGCTATAGTGTGACAATTAGGGCCTGATCCTCTTTAGCATTAGTTTGGGTGGCAACCATTTGTGACTATTGCAATTTTTGTCATGACTAATTTATTCAATCACAACTGTCTCTACAGTTATCTTGACTTCCTGTCAGTCATCTCATTTGCCTGTTTATTCATCTACTGCTTATTGTCTAACTCCTAGACTGGGAGTTCTTTGGGGCAGAAGCTTTCTTTTTGTACAGCATCGAGCATAACAGGCTACTAGTGATCACTGTTTGGAGTCTTATGCATTACCGTAATAACAGTTATTCAGGGCCGGCCCACAACATTTTGGCACCTGAGGTGGGGAGCTCAAATGCCCCCTCGCTTGGGCCAAAACTTTGAAAGGTCTCAGTTCTGCCTTCTTCCACTTCAACTCCTTTCATGGTACTGCTCTGCTACCTACCCCAATAAAGGAGAACTAACAACTTAAAATGCCTTGTTCAAAAGTTTTAAGTAACACTTAACTTTCAAACGCCTGAACAGCAAAGGTAACTTTTCTTGTCAGCATAGTAAACACTGGCATTTTTATCTGTTCAAATAATCAAAGTGGTGCTTTCCGTGCCTTCTTGGTTGCAAAGATTTGAACTGCTTCCTGAAGGTCCACAGTCTGGGCCAGCTCATTCTCTATTGAGATGGTTGCAAGGCAACCGTTACAGGAAGTGTTAGAAGTATGTGCAGAGCAACAAAAGCATTTGGAAAGAGGGTGGTCATCTTATTTGTGCACATATATTCCAGAACAGCCTTTGGAATTGATTCTGCTGAAATGTATCTTGAAAGGTCTTTCAGTTCATCACCTAAATCACTCGCATCAATATTGCGCATGTCATCATGTGTCAACACTGTCTCTAGTGCCCTGCACTGCTGGTGTAGGCCTTCTTCAGGTATAGTGAGGAGTTTTGGAATATCATACCACATCCCAAATATACTGCTGTGTTCCTTGAGCTGCATGAAACGTTCTTCAACTGACTGTATTGCACAATCTAGCACCTGGTTAAAGAATTCAATTTATGGGATTATCCCGTGCCTCGTAATCAAAATGTTGTCTTCTTCGGTGACTATTGTATTCTTGAATGGGTGGGAAAATCACTTCATTGTGAAGTTCCTCTGCCAACTTTTGTGCACTTTTCAGACATTTTGAAATCCCTCATCTGACCGGTAAGACTGTAGGTATGACTTTGTTTTGTCCAGTTGTTCCATTGCTCCAGATATATCAAGGTCAACACCTTGGAGTCTCTTGCTTACAACATTTATTTCAAACAGTATATCATGCCACAACACTAAGCCACACAGAAATTTGAAGTCATGTATGTTTCTGGTGATTCCATTTCCCTCCACCACTGTTCTCCCACTAACAGTTCCTGTCATAGCATTATCCTCTATAATGGCAACTATGGTATCATCTATCTTCCAATTTAGTGTTTGATAGGCTTTATCGCCTCCACTCGACTTTCCCATCATGTGACACTCAATGGTTTCAGTGTCAAAAAGGATGTTCCCAGATGTTGCTTCAAAATTTGCCATCGATGAGTTGATGCAGAGAAAAATACATAGATGCTTTGAATCACATTAAAAAAATTCAGCAGCCTCACTAGAAGCTGATATTGCATCACTGACCACCAAGTTCAATGAATGAGAACTGCATGGGACAAAAAAAGCTTGAGGGTTTAACTCTCGGATCTGTGTCTGCACTCCTCTGTTCTTTCCTCTCATGATGGCACCATTATCGTAGCCCTGACCTCTCATGTCAGCTATCGTAATTCCCGTATCTTCCAGCTTTTTAAGAAGCACATTTGTCATACCAGCTCCTGAAGTATCATCAATGTCAATACATTCTAGAAAATGCTCTCTGACAGTCACCATTGCAGGGACATTTTCACTAGGTTCTGTTGTTGTTACAAAATGCACCATTAAAGTCATTTGTTCTGTATGGCTGATGATAACTATGCAGTCCAGAATAACAGAGTAATGTCTTGCTGACTTCAGATCTGCCACAATCTTCTGTTTGACTTTTGATGCCAGTAACTGTATGATCTTATTTTGAATTGTTTTTCCAAGGTAGCGCTGTGTGTACATTTCTTGGGTGGTGTCTCTTCTTAGGCCTTGGCTACACTTACCAGCTAGTTCGACGGCTGGAAATCGAAGTTCTGGGTTCGACTTATCGCGTCTAGTCTGGACGCGATAAGTCGAACCCGGAAGTGCTTGCCGTCGACTGCGGTACTCCAGCTCGGCGAGAGGAGTACCAAGGAGTCGACGGGGGAGCCTGCCTGCCGCGTGTGGACCAAGGTAAGTTCGAACTAAGGTACTTCGACTTCAGCTACATTATTCACGTAGCTGAAGTTGCGTACCTTAGTTCGAATTGGGGGGGGTAGTGTAGACCAAGCCTTAGATGCTCCTGGAGTACAGCATCAAACTCAGCCATCAGCTCCACAATTTTAAGGAAGTTTCCATTGTTTGGCACATACAGCTGATCTGAAGTGCCGCACAGTGCTAGGTTTTGGGTAGCAAACATTCTCGCAATGGCAATGAGCCTTTTCAGAACATTTTGCCAGTAAAGAGACTCCGATGCAATCTTCTCTTGATGCTGATCATCTATGGTGGCCTTTAACCTTATTCTCATCTCAAGCTCTTTCTACCTATGGAATGCTCTCTCATGATTTGCTGCCTTCTCATGGTATGCCAGATTTCTAGCCAGATTTTTCCAGTCCTTTGTTCCTGTAGAACCCAATGTGGCTGGAACATTAGACTGGAAGAGTTTGCAATAAAAACAGTATGCAGCATTCTGGGTTTTTTGAGTACATAAGCGATGGCCTCTCCACTTTGTCTCCATTGGAGATTTCACGCCAGTAATGTGTTGGATGGAAACTTCTATTTTCATTGTCTTTGGGGAACATGAAGATTTTCACTTGCTGTGGCCCATGCAGTACAAGGAAGTCCCTCAGGCTACTGCTCAAGTGGGTCCATGGTCCTGGATCATCCACACTTGGGGAACTAAATTCAGCAGCAGCTGTTTTTTGCGCCTCCACCACACTCTTCTGTGATCTACACTTTTCTTCAGGAATGTGCATGGTTACATCCATTTGAGATGGAGATATGGATGCTGCAGTAGTTGCCAGGTCACCTGCACTCTGACTAACTGGAAGATCAGGCATCTCCTCACCACTCACATCCTCACTGGGGCCGGAAGGCTCAGCGTGAACATTTGTGTCTATGTATCTCAGGAGAGCTCCTTCCTGCTTAGATAGAAAAGCTTCCTTTGCTTGCTTGCTTTTTCTGAATGCTGCCCCAGAGGGGCGTTTTCTTCTTTCACTCATGACTGCTGTTCTGTGCCAGCTATAGTGGTTCTCAACACTCAATTGAAAGGGGACAAATAAGCAGGTTTGTAGCAGGGCCTGAGTGAGGGAAGATATCAGTGTCTTAAGGGCCTAACTGGCTCCAACTACTTCAGTTGACTGCCTGTTCTCCTCAAGTGGGTGCAGGGAAGCAGCAGGAAACAGGAAGCTCCCTGAGAAGCTGGTGTTAATCAGTCCAGGCTCCTGGGGGTGCTAGAGAGGTACATAAGAGGCTCCTCCTCCTCTCTCTCCCTGCAGCTCCTGCTGCTTTCTGTTATTCCCTCTCACCTTTTCTCCTGACTGCCTGTTATGTCTCTTGTGCCCTCCTTCCTCCAGCATAGCACTCCACCATCTCTGTGCATCTAGAGCAGAGAGACTACATATGCACCAGCAGCAGACACAATTTTCTACACTCTGGGGCCTAGTGGTGCGCCCCCCCACCCACCCAGTCTAGCACCTGAGGTGGTCGCCTCAGTTCGCCTCATGGTAAGGCCAACCCTACAGTTATTATATTCCTTAGACAAGAAAAACTCCTTCTGGTAATAGAAGGACTTCCTGAACTGAATGGGAACTTAGTTTGCAGGACTGTAGAATGAGAGACCCTTATAGAGGAAAATGTGATTTCTGTACTCATTTCCCAAAGACTACAATAAGCAAGCAAGAAAGAAAACACCTCTTATCTAATCCTTTTTCTCATTATTTTTCATTATTTTAATCCTTCAATTCTATTATCATATTTAGACCCACAGGATTTTAAAGATGGTCTCTCTATCCTATTTCTGACTTCTGTGTTGATATTCCTTTGTGGCTGCTTTAAAGCAATTTTTTTTGTTTCTGCATCATCAATAAAGAAAATAAATGTTTCCTTTCCACTAAAATGGCTTGAAGTTTAAACAAGATGTAACAATCTTCATTAGGTTTAATCCACAGAAATTCTGACCGGAGAGAATTTAATCTGTGGTGCCTGATATGACTCACCTGCACTAAATCTAGAAAAATGGAACTCCTTCTAGTCCTACAGGGCAGGAAATTTTCCTATTTGACAAATTCTGCCTCTGAGTCAGAAATATAATAAAATTAAGAGCAAAAATGTCTCCAGAGTATATTGGAGCAAAGACCTGAGGAGAGACAAACTGATTTAGACTGACTTTGAGTTAAGGCTGAGCAAAGTGTTTGGGAGAAAGTTTTGAGCCTCCTCAAATACTGTAAGAAGAAGATATTTGAACTGAGTAGGATCTTTATTGGCTTTGAGGGAAGTACAATGCCATTTGTTTCCCAGAGTCTTTTTTTTTAAATTGCTTCTTATCTTACATGCTGTGTCTGGCAGGACCTGATGCCTGACATTTTGGGGCCCTGCAGCTTGTATAATGCACCATGTGCTAGGAAAAACAAAAAATGACTTTATGCTTGTAAACTAAGCTTGCTCTTTATTAGGAGAACTGTGTACAGAGAGATGCAGCTAGCATTCTAGCTGTGAGCACACAGAGTGACTTTCTGGTGTGTCCTGTAAATTCTTCCCTCCTGCATATTGCGCTCCTACCTCCCAAATTCCATGCAGATTGATACAATGATGCAGGATGCTAAGCATCACGTTATAGATGTGTCAAAGTCAGTAACAATGCAAGTTGACCTGAAAAGAGGCAGAAGGAACTTGGTATCTCAGAGGAGATGCTTGGTAGTTTGCATAATCAGGCTCTTATTTATTATATTCCACACTCTGATTATAAGGAAGTGTTGTCTAATGAACAGGATACTGGATGGGGAGTCAGGAGACCTGAGTTCTATTCAGGGGTCAGCACCACCATGTTGCATTACAGAAACTCGACAAAATTACCAGACTTAGCGACAAACATTGGTGGGGGGGTAGAAGGGGGCTCCAGGCTGAGTCAGGGGTTGGTGTGTGGGAGATGTTACAGGCTCTGGGCTGGAGGTGCGGGTTCCGGGGTGGGACCAAAAATTAGGGGTGCGGGAGGGGGCTCCAGGCTGGAGAACAGGGTTGGGATGGGGGTGCAGGCTCTGGTGTGGGGCTGGGGATGAGGGATTTGGGGTGCAGGAGGGGGCTCCAGGCTGGGAGTGAAGGGTTCAGAGTGCAGGAGGGGGCTCCAGGCTGGGGCAGGGGGTTAGGGTGCTGGGGCGGTGTGAGGGCTCCAGCTGGGGGTGCAGGCTCTGGGGTGGGGTTGAGGATGAGGAGTTTGGGGTGTAGGAGGGTGCTCTGGGCTGGAACCTGGTTCAGAGGGCAGGAGGGGAATCAGGGCTGGGGCAGGGGTGTGTGTGTGTGCAGGCTCCATGCAGCGCTTACCTCAAGCAGCTCCAGGAAGCAACGGCATGTCCCCATTCTGGCTCCTACACGGAGGTGGGGCTAGGTGGCTCTGCACGCTGCCTTTGCTCAGGTTCCGCCCCCACAGCTCCCATTGGCCGCGGTTCCCAGCCAATGGGCTGGGAGTCATGGAGTCTGCCCTCGGGGAGGGGGAATGGAGACAGTGTGCAGAGCCATCTGGCCACACCTCCGCCAGCTATCAATAGCGGGGACAGGGGAGTCCCTTGTGGGCAGGCTGTCCTCTGGAGGCTCCCCGCAATTGGCTCCCCATCCTTGCTCTTGCTGGCAGAGGTGCAGCCAGGCAGCTCTGCAGGCATGCTGCCTCTGTCTACAGGCGCTGCCCCCCACCCCAACTCCCATTTGCCGTGGTTCCCGGCCAATGGGCTGGGAGCCGCGGAGTCAGTGCTCAGGGAGGGGGGCTGCGTGGGCAGAAGCAGCACGCAGAGCTGCCCAGCGGCACCTCTGCCAGCAACAGCAGGGATGGGGAGCCGCTTCCAGGGAGCCGCCCGTGAGCGCCCCCCACGGACCTCAAAATTTTTACCATGGACAGTTGTGTCCGGGTATGGACCCATTGTTGACCTTTGGCCTGTGGTTTCAAAACTATTTAGTTAAACCAGTGCAATACATTCACTAAAGACTTTTATTTTGGTTTAAAAGTGTCCTAGTTTGCGTTAGTTTAAAATCAATTTAAACTAAATCAGTCTACACCCAGTTTGGTTAAATTAAGAGTGTTCATTCCAAGGTTTGCACTGGCTTAACTAAACGGTTTTAAAATCACGCCTTTAGAATAATGCCTTTAGTTTTTAGTGCAACTTTCTTGTGTAAATGAGGTCTAAATTAGTTTGTAGTTCACGTCTTTTATTTCCCTGCAAGTTTTTATCTGGACACTCTATTTCAGATCATGTAGACCTGGCCTCTGTAGACTTCTTCTGGGATAGCTGTGTCAGTCAGTGATGTGGTCCCTGACTGATATGGCTTTGTTGACAAAAGCCACTAGTGTCGATTCAGATATAACTGCAAAGTTGTGCATTTACCAGTATAGCTAGTTTCATCTGTGGTGGGTGTCTGTATTATATTGGTACTAAGCACAGGTTGGCGGGCATAGCTGTATCCACACTAGGAACGCTTTGCCAGTATACTCTACAAGCATTCCCGTGCTCATAAAGCACTCCTAGTATAGACATATCCCAAGAATGCCCTTTTTTGATCTAGTTCAAGGATGTCATTAAACTAAATAGGAAAAAAAAAAGGAATAGTCTTAATCTGAAACAAGAATATCCACACACAGATTTACAGAGAAATAACAAAAAGTGTGAATTAATTAAAACTGATTTGCTGCAAATTTGATTGTAAATAAGCCCAAGGTCCATATGCACCATTCAAACCCTGTAGGAAAAGCTTGTGCAGTGGGCGTAGGGAATATCTCTGACCTACGGTGACTATCATCAATTAGGTGTGTCTAGAATAGAGTTTGTGGTGCTCGTTTAACAGGAGTTAATGTATTGCCTATTGATGTCAATGAAATAACTCCTCTCTACCTGCTAATCTAGGTAATTTGGCAAGGCTAAATTACAGACACAGTTTTGCCTTGTATTCTGTAGACATGAAAGGTGTATTACTAACCACCTGTTAACACATCTTAAAACCAGATTCTCAGCTTGTGTAGGTTGTCATGGATACTTTGAAGTCAATGGAACTATAACAAGTTACACTAGCTGAGGACCTGGCCCCTAGTAGACAAAGCAAGCTGTAGTTTTAACATGTGTTGGCTGATGAAGGTAAGCTCTAGGGTTTACCTCCACCGTCTAACACACATTACCTACAGCTGCCTTCTCTACACTAGGATTTAACGTCTTAAGAATATACCTGTTTTCCTAGGGTAGACATGGCCTTTGTATCCTGGATCAAACCTAACAGTTACAAATGTGTTAGTTAATGAGTAATCAATCAACTTATTTTAAAATAGGAGCACAAATTCTAGTCTAGATATACCCATAGCATATAGTCATCCTGTATATTTCACTACCACAAGAAATTATTGTTCATTACATTTTCCTCTCTTTTAAAGAAGGACTTCTACAATATTCTGCAATCACATTTGTAGGTATGCAAGCTAAAAGAATATGGGTTGATCATATCATACTATCTGGGTATATGCTGATCACTGCAGTAGCCAGGAAGGATACTTTTTTACACTCAGACACCATGCAGTAGGGTAACAGAAAATACAACATGGCTGACTTTTCAATTTCTTATGAAGTGGAAGCAGGGCAGAAGATTGGTCATTAAATCCCATGTTCTGATCCAGGCATACAAACCCTGTGTTCTATAGAACCTCTCTTTGCTGAATTAATCAACAAAAACATTATTAAAGTGGCCCACTAGAAAAGTGATTGTGCAGAAATAACACTGAACCTGAGACCCATGGGTGGGTCATCCACAGCAAGATCAGTGGATAAGTTAAACCT
This sequence comes from Trachemys scripta elegans, assembly GCF_013100865.1. Lineage (NCBI taxonomy): Eukaryota > Metazoa > Chordata > Testudines > Emydidae > Trachemys > Trachemys scripta. The sequence continues at coordinate 112,361,171 of NC_048303.1, read as the reverse complement.
CATTAAAAACCTTTGTAGATGCTGTTATTCAGAAATAAAGTGGCCTTAATCCAGTTTAGTTTAATTCACTTTGTAAGCAAATTAAACTAAATGGAGTTAAGGCCACTTTCTGAATGAGGGTGTTCACACAGGAGTTTAAATGCCATTTAATTCGTGTACTGCAAATTCACACTTTAGTTAATTTGGATTAATTTTCCTGGATGTCCTTCATAGGCAAGCCCTGTGTAAGCATGGGTTACTAGACCATGGTGTCCCACATTTTTTCCCCCATCTACCAAATGTAATTAGTTGTTAATGTTATTTATGGCTGCTAACAATGCAGGTGCACCTACTTTCTGACAACTGAGTTGTGTTCGTTCTGCTTCACAAATCATTGCCAATTATCAGAATTCCACAATCAGAATTTGGCTGGTTGTTTTGCTAATGCATGAGGCAGAATAGAAAATAGCACCTTCCCTTTTCAGTAGTTGTATTAACAGTGGATTTCTAAAAGAGGTAAAAACATTTTTTCTTAGTAAACTATAAAACAACATGACTGAAGAGAGAAGGAGTGCAGTAGAGAGGTGTCACATTTGCATGAGACACACATCTGAATTGTGAAGTCAGGATCTAGACCCCAATTTATCCCAAGTCTGGGGGTTCTAGTTTTAATGTCTGTGACAAAATAGAACAAAACTGTCTTTTCATGAGCTCTAATGGCTGGGATTCTGAAAACTGTACCCTTGTCATCTACTGATGTCAAAAGGAATGGCAGTGCAGGATTGGGCCTAAACTAGGAAACGTTTGGGCTTGTCTGCCCTTTCGGTCCTCCATACACAGCGGAAGCAATAACAAGGTGCTTTGTGGCTTGAGGGAGCATGGGAGCTAAGTCACTCCAGCTGTCAGTAGATTGTCTCATTTTTGGTCCTACTCTGACATTTCTGCTAGATCTGGCAGTGTGAACGTTTATGTGCATGTCTGAGAGAGAATGATTGACAGTGCCATAGAATAGAACACTCTTTCCTGCTGCGAAGGTATCAGTAGACATGGTCGGATTGCAGATGCTGAAAATGGCATCAATTGGTGCATAACCAAGCCTTCTCATTCTTCAAGTGAAAGCTCTACTGCCGATACCCTTTAATCCAACAGTTTGACATAGTTTAGGGAATATCATTATTCCACGCTGAGCTGCTTTGATATTGCTGAAATTTGAAACTTGTTTCCAAAACAGAAGTAAAAATGGGATGAACCAAAATTGCCCCAGTCTATGGTGACAGCTAAAATTTCTCTTCCAGCAGATTGTTCTCTTAACCTGTTTTGCTACTGTATGGTTCATTAATTGTAATTAGGTTGTTTGTAAAAACTGGAGGAAAAAGGGTAAAGAAACCTAAAAATGTACAGAGTCATAAAATAACCATTTGGCATCTGCAAAATTTAACAGAGTCTCCCCTTTTGTAAGAAAACATTATTTGTTGTTGTTTCAGTTTATAACTACAAGGGAGTGGGTGAAAAAGGTCCAACTTCTAGTCTGAGTTTATTTTATGAGGGCCACCTACACAAGTGCTTCCATTCACTTCAATAGGACTATTTGAAGAGACTAATCACTCTGGGCAATGGTGGCATGATTTAAACCTAGGTTTGATTTTTGTTGTTGTTGTTAAAATGAATTTATTAGATGCAGACACTGAAGTAGTGAGAGATAATTTGACACTTTCCTTGTGTTTTGCTCTGTTGTCTCTTGGGGGTCATATGATGAGCTCCATTAGAGGTGACATGGTAAATAGTAGAAGATGTCACATTTACAAAGTTAAAATGTTAAAAACAGTTTGTAGCTTGGTGAAGACAAAGTTGTCATACAGTTTCAGTCATGATGGGCCTGTCTCCTGCTGTTAATTCTACTTGACCACGATGACCCTAGTTCAATGAAGGCATTTAGCAGATTCCTAACATTAAGCATCTAAGTAGTCCCAGTGGCATGAGCGAGACTACAGTGTACATGGGGCTTGTCTACGTAGGGATGCTCAGGAAAATTAATCCAAATTCATTTTAATGCAGATTAGTTAAGCTGCATTAAACACCTGTGAGGACACGTTTATTCAAAATTCAAGTGACCTCAATTTGATGTAGTTTAATTCACTTTGAAGATAAACTCTAGGGTTTACCTCCACCATCTATCACACATTAAATACAACTGCCTTCTCTACACTAGGATTTAACATGTTAAGAACATACCTCTTTTCCTAGGGCAGACATGGCCTTTGTATCTTGAAACAAACCTTTGTGGAGTATCTAAACTAATATTAATTCACTTTGAATTAAACTAAACTGAATTAAGGCCACTTGAATTCTGAATAAGAGTGTCCACACAGAGGTTTAATGTAGTTTAACTAATCCACTGTAAATTCATACCTTTACCTGATCCAGATGAACATTTACTGAGTGTTCCCATATAGATAACCTTTAGTCAGTGCTAAATCGGGGCTTAAAAATACTGTAGTTAGCAACTGAACTGGTGGAGGACAGTGGGAAAGATAGATCCAAACAGGGTTGTGGCTATGCAGAGGCTGTGCAACATCTCTCCCATACTCAGGGAAAGCTAAGTACACCTCTACCCCGATATAATGCTGTCCTTGGAAGCCAAAAAACCTTACCGCGTTATAGATGAAACCGCGTTATATCAAACTTGCTTTGATCCACCAGAGTGCACAGCCCCGCCCCCTCCCCCCCCCCCGAGCGCTGCTTTACCGCATTAGATCCGAATTCGTGTTATATCGGGTTGCGTTATATCAGAATAGAGTTGTATATTATTTGTAGCTTTATGTTCAGTTTAGATTTGCTTGGCAAATCTAAATAGCTTTTCAATATAACTCTTATTTCTTGAGGCAAACAGGCTGTGCATCAGGAAACTGCATATAAAGGGCCTGGTGCTGAGGGACAGACTCTCTATTCCCAGCATGCATTAGCTGACCATGGTGGCTGGTTACTGCATGCTGTAGAGGGAATATAGGAGGCAGTCCATTGCTCCCATGCTACATACGGGGTTTTTGTACTACACACAGACCCACTCACTATTCTTCCAACAGTCCTGCCCACCCCCTCCCACTGTTCCAGTTTAGAGAGCCAGTGTGGTGTGTCACTCTGTAGCACACAGAGTGTGGTGTCTTCTCTTTATTGCTCTGGCCCCTATGCAATGGACATTCATATTCTCTGCTGTGTACTGAATCTTGGGAGGCAACATAAGGCCATATAGGATTTTCCCTCATATGTGTTATCTCATTTGTTTTATAATGAAGAAAATGCGCACAGTGCATCAGTGTGCAAGCATGATCTGCATTTCTGTTTACCACTATCAGAAAAAGGAGTTTTTTCTCCACCCTGCACTCAGTCCTACCCCAGGCAAAAACCTGAGAAAATGGGCATGCTTTATATTGTACTCTGGAGACTAGCAGTCATAAGCAGTGAATGCACCTGAGAATACCTATAAATTACAAATAGAGATGTGTCTGAACTTAGAGACCTGATGGAAACAACCCTGAAATTTGGGCTATTCAATTTATGTTTAATTATTTGTGTTACTCTCTGGTTTGATTTGTTGATCCCAATTAAAAGACCTGGCTCTGTTCCATCTCCAAAAGGAGTCTTTGTCTTGGAAAAAGTCATGGGCATCAGGGCTTAGATACTAACTCCGCTTCTGCACTGATTAGGAGAGAGTATTTGTAATTCAGGATGTGAGAGCTGAGCGTTCAAAGGGGCTAACTCCATGCCCGCTCGTACATTTGTGACAGGCTGGACTGATGTCTTTGTGACAGGCGCCTCTTTATCTTTGGCTATAAACCTCTAACAGCCAGATGTGCAATGTGTGATCTGGCGCCTTTCCAGTGTACATCTATTTACTGTGTCGTGTGCCATCTCAAGACTGGCTGGGCTGCAGGCTGTGTATTGCTAAATAGCTAACAGTCCCAATAGCAAAAAACCACTGTGTATCGTAAAAATATCGCATAGCACAAAATGAAGAGGGGAACCCTATACGGTTGTGTAGGTAGTCCAAAATATAGGCATCTGCCCTTCTCAACCTCACCCTAACTGCCTGAAGTGTCCATTTATGGCTGCTGGGACATGTAGAGGTGCCCCATATCATGCTCTAGCTATGCCCCACCTGATTTGATGGAGAAAGTGGGGGCAGAGGAGGTGCTATGTCTGCTCTACAACACTGGAGATGTCCTATGCAGGGATCATCATCTTGTAGCTGCCTTTTTGTTGTTGTTGTTGTTGATAGGGAGGCACAAAAGTGACTGTAATATAGTCCAAAAAACCGTGGCCAGTGTGTAACTGAGTCTACATTTATCAGAAATGGGATTGGGCCTGGTGGAATTGAACCTTCATTCTGCTTTGTGGCTAAATGGTCATGTCCAAATTTAAAGGAACATTGCTATTTTTTGCCCAAAATGCAATATTATTTTCTTTAATAAATACAATAAAAGATGGGTGTAGTCCTCGTCACACCACTGACTCTTTTCAGCCAATAAAATTGCACTATGTAGATTAGATATTGAGGAAGAAAGATGGCTGGCTGAGTTATCTCCCAATGGCTCTGTTTAAGAGTAAGCACAGCTATTGATCTGTAGTAGTAAATATTTGTTATGGTAGAAATGCAAGGCCCAAGTGATGATCAGAGTGCCATGGTAAGCAGCAACTATTTTTTGTTTGTTCTGTGTTCGCACAGCACCTAGCACATGTCTGGGGATCTGTGACACTACTACAGTACAAATAATTATAATAAAACACTGAGCACAAACAGATGACAATACAGGTACTCTATAATAGTAAAAAATTAATTACAAGGATTATTCATAATTTATCTTAATGGCAGCTTATCCAAGTGTAGCCTACACACAAGACTTGAAGTAAGTGTAACGGTATGAAGAATCAGTGTTCTGTTAAGGTTTCTCAAGGCAAAGAAAGTCTGAAAAGGAGTGCTGAGTTCCTGAAAGTGACCATTTTAAACTGATCTTAAGTCATAAACTAATTAACAGTTTTACTTGTACATTCTCAGCATATTTATACAGTACTCAGAGTAAATCCTGTCAATTTGGGGTAGTTATTCTGTATCTTTCATAGATTCTGTCTCCTAATGATGACTCGAGTTTTTCACTTAAACTGTGGAGTTGTGATCAGAACTACCATAATTATTACCAGAAAAATGTATAACCCTGACAGTCCTCTAAGACAAAAATAACAGAGGACAAGGTAGAAAGTGTGGCAGTGATATTAAAACCATATATAAAAAAATGGAAAAGAATAGGGAAAAGAATCATATTAGCACATTTAATGAACTCAACCAAATCATAAATAACATTTGTTTCCCCTTAAATTTGAATATCTCATTGCACTGACCTCTGAATTTCACAATATCCTATGTAAAAAAGTGGTGCAAATCTTTAGGAATTGCAAATATGCCTCTTGAATCTAGCTGGACTGGGAGTTAAAATAGTTAAGCTGACCTATTCAGTCACCACCTATGAAGTGTTAAATTTGATGGGTCAAATTCAGCAGTGATGTAAGCACGTGTAACTCCACTGAAATTAGTGGAGGTGTACTTACTTACAAAAACACTGAATTTGTCCTAACGCTTCTTAATTCCTCATGCGGAAAACACTGGCATTTTAAGGGAGTGATCCAAATACCATTCGTTGACTTCAGTGGACTTTGGATCAGGCCCTAAGGAAATAAATCTGTAGTGATATTTATCCTAAATTGATTTTCATTGTATGCTACTCTAAAGATTTCCCCCCCCATAAGAATGATTAATGTAGCCAAAAGAACCATGAGACTAGCATGAAGCAGCAATGATTTATATTTAAAATACTCATGTCTTGTTCCTGGTACATTGTGGAGGGAGAACAACTTGATTGTTACTTCTTAGCAAAATTAACTTCATACAGTTGTTTCAGACAAACTCTGGCTTTAATTGCTATTGTGAAGTGCAGTTCATTCATCTCAGAGAAGAGCATCTAAGAGAACTCCACCCACTATGCTAAATAAAAGTACCTTCTAAAAAAATAGATACTTTGCTTTCAGAGAAAATCCAATGTTTTGTACATCTACTGTCAGAGAAGAGACAGCTCAGAGCAAAAAACAAAAGGAAGCCTAATTCTAGATGATGAAGAAGCAAGCAAATATGAAACAAGCTTCTTTCAGTGTGTGGGCACTCACCATGTGGGGAACACACAGGCACAATCTCATGCTATTTATGGATCTATAAAAGTGATTGGTCACTTTAATATTTATATCATTTTGCCCCCTTTCCAAAGAGCAACAATCAATTAAAAGCATCATCTGTCTCTTCCTCAAAGTCCTTGTTAAGGTGGCAACTATTAACACAGTTATCAATATAGCTTACCTTGAAATGACCTGCTTTTTCTTGTCATATGGAGTTCAAAAATCGGAGGAATGGCCCACTGATGTCAGGGTCCAAAGTCCTGTTGATTTCTGAGCATTTTGGATCATGTATAGCACTCTGCTGTTTTTACTCTCATGTATTTCCATGAATAACAGAATAGGGCAGCTAAACAGCTGGGAAGTGTGGTCCAGTGGTTAGGGTGCTTGACTGGGACATGGGAGATCTGGGTCCAATTCCCTGCTCTACCCCACACTCCCTGTGTGACCTTAGCCAAATCACTTAATCTTTTTGTGCTTCTGGTCTCCATCTGCAAAATGGGCATAAGCACTTCCCTACCTCACCAGAGGTGCTGTGGATACATCCATGAAATATTGTGAGCTGTTCTGATGGTTGGGGGGCATATAAATACCGTACAGAGAGAACTCTGGAAAATCTCATACTTGTATGAAAACAGCAGGTATTTAAATAATGGTCAATGGAGCTATGCTGGTTTATACCAGGGGGCAGGGCCAGCTCCAGGCACCAGAGAAGGAAGCAGGTGCTTGGGGTGGCCAATGGAAAGGGGTGGCACGTCCGGGTCTTTGGCGGCAATTCGGTGGCAGGTTCCTCTGTCCCTCTCTTCCTCTTTCAGCTGCTGCCGAAATGCTGCTGAAGAGGAAGAGAGGGAGCGAAGGACCCGCCGCCAAATTGCCACAGAAGAAGGAAGTGGCACGATTGAACTGCCGCCGAAGTGCCGCCGATCGGCTTTATTTATTTATTTGTTTGTTTATTTTTTCGCTTTGCCACTTGGGGCAGCAAAAAAGCAGAAGCCGGCCCTGCCGGGGGGGATCGGGACCTATTGGGGTTGGATTATTTTCTTCAAGATTTGGCATATTTGGTAGTTAATATTTGAGGATTATCCAAATCTTTAAAAAAGCTCATCCCAGGGACAGAACTATTTTTGGAGATCAAATCAAGTCCGGGTCCATAATACATGTATTCCCTCTTCTATCACAGCTCTGAATTGCTTGATAAGAGGACATGTCTAGCATAGATTTAAAAAAAAAAATACCCACTATCACCACAAAGTTTTCATCATCAGCTCCATATGTTAGCTTTTATATCATGTCATTTGTCAGGTATCTTGTGCATTTAATACATGAGTTTCATTTGAGTCCCCTGAGATGAAACTCGGAGACTGTGTGCAGCTTCATAAATAGGTGAGGAAGGATGATTTAGTGGTTAAGGCATTGGACTGGGACTAAGGAATCCGAAGTTAAAGTTAAAGTTTCTAAAGTTAATGGTTCATTGGGCAGAACTGGTTAAGGCATGCAGTGTCATTATAGACATGTCGGTCCCAGGATATCAGAGGATATATATTGGATATGATTGGACCAACTTCTGTAAGAAGAGCTCTGAGGGGCTCGAAAGCTTGTCTCTCTCACCAACAGAAGTTGGTCCAATAAAAGATATGACATCACCCACCTTGTCTCCTGTTTAAGGATGTCAATTTCCTATCTAATGGTACACGAGGGAGCAATGTGGCCGGCATCACGTCCAACTGTCTTTGAGTGCCCTGACTCAATGGATCAGGTACCCATTTTGTAACTGTCTGAACTAGAGGTGGCCTTTCAATGTAAGATCAAGTGAGATGCAAACCCACAACCTTCAAGATTGTAGTTAAGTACCTTAACCACTCAGCCACTGGGCTAGGGAGACCTGTTCCATTCCTAGCTTGGTCATAGATTTTTGTGTGACACTGGGCCAATCACTTAATCCAGCCCTGTTTTTCAGTTCCATGTCTGTAAAATGAGGATATTATTTCCCCGTCCTGCAGGGGTATTTAAGGATAAAATCCATTTCATGATTGTGAAGTACTCAGATACTACAGTGATGAGGGCGGTGGAAGTATTTAAACACCTAAAATACTGCCACACTTTTTCATTTAATTCAAACTGTAGATTCCTTTTCCATGACTGAATCTGTTTCTGACTTCATTTAGTATAGAGACTAATGAGACTGTAAATTTGGGCCATCCAATCTGTCTATTTTAGTCTCTCAAGAATAATCATTTCCATTTCTTTTACAGGACTACTAAATGTAGTTTCCTGAATATTTTTTTCTTAAGAAGATATCTGAATTACCTATACTGACAATCAAGGAAGCTCTCTTTTGTAATATTAGACAGCTTACATTGGCATCTGTATTTCCCAGTCCACAAACTGTGACATTAAAGTAATGTTGTTTGTCCTTTGGGTTCAAAGATGACCTTGACATCACTGGTTGGCTTGGTTTCTTTGACCATGTAAGTGGCCAATCAGGACAATTTGAGCTTTGAATTGTCTGTGGCACACTAAACAAGGACGACAGTAAAGTAATATTCTTATCAGCAATGCATTGAATCAGTTGTTTGGCACAGTCTGGCCGTGGCAGTAGACAAGTGTTGAAAATTTACTTCAGTGAATGTTTTATCCCCGTTTGGAGCCATGTGGACAGAGACCATACTGCTTGGAGTGTCAGTTGCCTCCCAGCTTCCACTACTGCCAATAGAGGTTGCTTTTTGGTGTTGTATTAGAATCACAGGGTTAGATGGGACTGCAAGGGTCATCTAGTGTAACCCCCTGCCAAGATGCAGGATTATTGCTTTGTAGCTTTTAAGTTATAATAGAATTGGAGCCACTTGGCCAATCTAATGCTTTTGCCCTTTTCTTTGCCACCTGTCATGCAATTATAAATAATACTCCATTGGGGAAATGTAACCTAAAATATATAGGTTCCCAAAGCACTGGGTGGCCCACATACGCCTAGTAGGCAGTGTTTTCAAACACAGATGCTTAAATTGTCACCTAAGACCGTGATCCTGTAGTTAGCCCCATGTAGAGGTCTGCTGTTCCAAAATATTCATGTTCAAACAGGCAGGTATACTGTACATGCAAACCACACATGTGCAAAACATGCAGTTGTGCATGCATACTGGCCCTCAGATACATAAGTGCCCACTTTTTGCACACAATTATCCATCTTACAAATGCAAAATACATTTTGTACGTGTGTGTGTGTGTGTGTGTGTGTGTGTGTGTGTGTGTGTGCGCAACATCACCCCCTCTATATGAAAAATGTGCCCCAAAGCTGTTACAGTGCTATTTGGGAGGGTCAATTCATATATAGTAGTGAAATAACATAGTCAAATTTAGAACAGTAAGTGACGAGAGGATACTGAACTTTCTTGCTGTTTGACACTGTTTACAGTAAATAGCTATTCCTCTGTAAGGAACATTGTGCTTCAGTGCCATAAAGCTCTAGCAATGAGGGGATATTAATTATACATCAGGAATGAATAATTAGCTCTTTGATTTAGATGTATCACTAGTATGTTAATGCACAGTGTAGTGTGTCAGCTATCACACATTCAACTGTACCATGAGAACAACCAGACAGGAAACCGCTCTTTAAAAAAAAAAAAGTTTCAGAGGCTAAATTTATGCTGATAAAATTGCCTTCCTAGACGCTTAAGAATTTTTTGGTTTAGTAAAGAGGATGCTAGAGACAGGAAGCTAATAGATGCAGTATGTGCTTCTAGCCTGTGTACAGGACTAAAATCTAAAAAGATGCATTGCAGTTTCCTATTTATTGAATTGCATAGGGGCAATTTCTTCATCAAACGATCAATTCATAAGGCACTTACTCACCTTAGGTTTATTATACAAATATGTGGAGGGATAATTTATACGTGGTACTGTATTTTTAAATAAGTATCTGGATTCCAGAATCCAGAAAAAATGGGGAAAGAGGAGAATATTAGAGCTAGGATACTAAATGCCTGGCTCAAATGAGTAGAGATAAATAATGTAGCACGTGGCAGAAGATACCAGTAGGATGAAAAGGGAAGGTCCAAAAAATGGTTGTCCATCCATTTTTCTGTATGATGCTGAGTGTTGGGCAACAAAGAAGAAACATGAACAAATGATTTGTTCCACAGAAATGCGAGCATTGAGATGGATGAGTGGCATGAGCAAAAAAAAAGAAGTGAGGAGAGAGGGTGTGTTGACCCATAGTTATTAAACCCAGGCCTGCAAGGTTCATCGGAGCATCCATGCTCCAACTCTCTGCCTGGCAGTCTGAAACCTATGAAGTCCAGCCCCACTGTAAAATGCCACCCTAAGGTCCAATTGGTGGAGTCCTGGAGTGGCTGATTGGCCCACTGGCCCTACTTAAGTCAGCAGCAGCAATAGGAAGGTGTCTGAACATCTGGGCTCTGTCTTGCTCTGGACTGTGTGCCTTGTGCTTCCTGCTCCCAACTGCCTGCTCCAGCTTCCCCACCTTGCTCTTCTGGCATTCTGACCCAGCTTGGCTCCTGGCATTTGACTTATGGTTCCTGATCTCCAGTTTGTCTTCTGCCTCTGACCTCCTGGTATCCTAACCCCACCGACTCTTGACTCCTGTTTGTTGACCACAGACTCTGTCTCCGACTACCAGGTCTGGCCACACATGACCCGCCTATAAGAGTATGTTGGAGACATACACAAAGTACCACCCATAAATGAAAAAAATAAGGGTCTACAGGCTCCGATAGTTTGGTCATGTAAAGCACAGTCCTGACTGCTATGTGGGCAACAGAGTCCAACAGACCATGACTGAAGCAAAAAGACATAGGCTGACCCAAGAAGAAGTAGTGGGGATGTCAAAAAGGAAGACATGTAAGCATGTGGTGTGATAGAGGCTATAGTATTAAACAAAGCACTTTGGAGGGCGAGAACTCATACAGAAGACCGCTTTGATGGGATCAACACAAGGAAGAAGACTGTGGTTTTTAAACAAGAATGATCAAAATGAGTGAAAAGCATTGAAATGGCCTATTGGGTAGTAATACTAATGTTGAGTTAGTACTGCTTGTGGAGGATGACTGAAAGGAAGTTGCTTAAGCCTGGATATTAGTCATACTAACGAAGTGTAGGCTACTGAGAGATGGGCTAGAAAATAGAGTAACCGACAACCCCAATAATAATAATAAAGAAGCTGAAGTAACTAACAAGATTTTTTGCAAAGTATCACAGTTAAATGAACAGTAATAATTATAATTAACATAACACATAATTCTAAGAATTTATTTGATGAATTTCAGGCCTTATTGGAATTATTTGCAAAGAAACTTTGAATTTCTCTATTTGATAAACACTTTATTGGCCAAATTAAAAAAAAAAAAAAAAAACTCTTAGCTCCCATTTAAGCATTAAAATAGGTCATATTTTCCAATAAAGTTCTCTGGCCATAAATATGTATCCTAGAATCTGGCCATAATACCCTAGCAGGAATTGCTGGAGGCTGAGAAGCTGTGAAAATGTGGCCCTTATTTAAGTGCCTAAGCAGGTGCTGAGTTCTTCTAAAAATCTAGCCATGTGTGAGCAAATTGAAAGCCATAGATACATTGTGTGTAGCTTTGTTATTCATTATTCATTAATAACATTATGTGATATTAGTCACATGATATTATTTCTGTTCCCTGATTGGATGAGTAACTGTAGTAAGGGGAAGGGTATGAACAAGTTACTGAGTATCTGATTCTTTCAGGGAGAGAGTGAGATGTTTGGAGACGTAGGAGCTGCTATACCAGTAGGATTTGGGGATTTTTAGAATGGATTTTAAGGTTCTTCTTTTCCAGGCCATTTATCAGGTCTTGTCTGAGATAGCAATGCTGGGGGTGGTATTATAGGCTGAAGTCAGATTTTTATATTTCCCTCTTGTCACATTCACACTAAGGCCTGGTCTACACTAACCCCCCAATTCGAACTAAGGTACGCAACTTCAGCTACGTGAATAACGTAGCTGAAGTTGATGTACCTTAGTTCGAACTTACCGCAGTTCAGACGCGGCAGGCAGGCTCCCCCATCGACTCCGTGTACTCCTCGCGCCGAGCAGGATTACCGGAGTTGACGGGGAGCACTTCTGGGTTCGATTTATCGTGTCCAGACAAGACGCGATAAATCGAACCCAGAAGTTCGATTACCTGCCGCCGAACCAGCGCGTAAGTATAGACAAGCCCTAAGTGATTACATGTGGTACACACATGTATTATAGCAGACTGAGCCTTCTCTGGCCTATTAAATTGTTTCTATGCCAGGGCTCTGCCAAAGGGGTTTGTCTGATCCTAGCTTCGAAGGATGCTAATTCAATTAACAGCACTAGCACCAGGGTTCTGACTTGAGGTTTTGGAAAAACAATCCCTCCCTATGATGCTGTTTTTTTGTTAAATACTGCGCCCTATCCCATATGTTTCTGTTGTTACTACATCAGGATTGGGCCCTGTTGTGTACAATGCTGCACAAACAGATCAAATGACTTCCTGAAGGGCAAAGATCAAGTGGGTGGCAGCGTTGGGACTAGACTCCTGGTCTGTAGAGTCCAGCTATCCTGCTTAAACCAGTAAAGTGCATTGCTTCTTTAAAATGTCAGTTACCCTTCGGTTACTGCATGTCCTATAACTGTCTCGGAAGAATCTTTTGAAATCATATATTTTACAGCATTAATAAACTCTATCTATCTATCTATGCCACACCTAAACACAGGCTCGGTTTTCCATGGATTACTTCTTGTTTTTCATTATAATCTTGGGGTTTGACTTTTGGAAAGGGATTTTGAGTGGCAATGCTTTTTCTGTGGTTACGTTTGCATTCTTTTGATTCATCACAGTTAAAGGTCTGAATCCTAACAGGTCCCAAAGTGTAATGCCTACTGCTTCATAAATTATTAAGTGTCACTTAGCAGAATATAAAGAGAATGGGGAAGATAAATAAATAAAAAAATTGAGCTCAGTGTTTGGAAAAAAACATTGATAAGTTTCCAATGCAAGATTCTACCTAGATACTATTGGCCTCATTCTGCAATGTTATGAAATACGTAGCTGTAGAGATGGACATATTGGTGATCATTTAGATTATGCATGGTCATTGTGATGGCTACTTGTATTACCATAGACTGTAAGGTGGGAGGGTGATGTCTTAGTCTTGAAAATAGGAAAAATAAACAACTATGAAATAAGAACAGGAGTACTTGTGGCACCTTAGGGACTAACAAATTTATTAAAGCATAAGCTTTCATGGGCTACAGCCCACTTCTTCGGATGCATATAGAGTCAACTATGAAATGACATCCTAGTGAATGACTGAATCTGAAACCTCTCTCGCTAAAAACTTGAGCCTCTACTGCTTGAGTGAAAGGACTAAGGCAGATTTTTTTTAAAGGCATTTAGGTGCCTAAGATTTTCAAACGGTAACTATATGCCTTACTTTGTTATGTTTCAGGAAATATAGTTGATGAAATTCACTCCACCAGCCTTGAGGCTTAGTGATCAGGTTGTATACAGGGGCATTCTATACGGTTTCAGGTGGTGAAATCCATCCCTCCAATTTGGGGCCTGGGCACATCATTGCTATGCCAAAACTAATTGCCTAGGGCATTGGGCCAACTGAATCCCATGGCCCTCCCTCACTTTTTGGGTGGCCCTCTGTGTAGACCTAGAGTATGTGGAGCAGGTGCATAGATCCTTTCTGCAATGAACAGGGCTCTGTGAGAATCTCCCATGAGGTCACTCAGCACACATTCTTCCCAGAAAACCCTATCTGAGGTCAAGTGATGTGGAGGGTTTGCGCAGTTGCTCCATACCGTTGGTGACCCTCCTCTAGAGAATTTTCCATTACTTGTTTCAACCCAAAGTCCATTTTTCTCCATCTTTTTGTATATGTAGAACCTTTTGAGAGAAATAGATTCAGCCATCTTTGAGTACTGCAAGGATGAAGGAAATCCATCTTGCCAATACAGTGTGTTCTAATTAGATACTGTGTGTTTGGGTGATTCAACAATGGCCAAACCTTCAAACTTGACTTGTTTTGCTCATTAATACTTGTAGATCACATTTTATTTTAGGTATTAATAAAAAAATGTAAGACTCCAAGCCTGTTACTGATGAGCATAAGCCTTTGCAAGAACAGCTCAGAGCTCAGACCTGCATTCTGCTGAGCACTCTCACCACTCACTGAATTAATAGAGAGTGGAGGGTGTTTTAGCACCTTGCAGGATCAAGTCTCAAGTTTGTACCTTGTACATAACTTGCCCAATCTAGCCCTCCCTTCCCTTCTGCACAGGGAAACCGCACCAATTCTGCCTTCTGTGAAGTCTCTGCACCCACGACATACCCTTCACATTGAGGGATGCAACTCAGTTTAGTACCATACTAATCTATGCCCCAAACAAATACGGCATTTCCTCACTTTTACTATTGAAAATTATGTAGGTCTTATGCTTATCAGAAGTAAAGTATCACAAAATGGATGTTCTAGGCATCTAGGGTTAAATGTAAATTGCACCTGAATCTTTTAGACTGAAGAAAATAGAAAATCATCTAAGAGAACAGAAAATCAAATAAAACCTTCTCGAAGGCTCCTTGAACCTTGCAAAAAGATCCTTATATAACTATCTTCTGAAATAAGTAGGCTCTACTCTGCTTCTTCTGAAACAATGTTCCTTTGCTCTGCTATTAAAATAATGATGAAATGAATTCAGAAGATACTCTTATGATTCGTAATCAGCACTCGCTTGATTTTCATGATAGCAGCTGAAAAATTGTTTTCTTGACCCTCTGGGAATCATACCGAAGGCCTTAGAAGGATAATGGGACATGAGATTCTTTTTTCTTCCACTGAAGAGCCAGCAAAAACACAAAATAAAATGCTATGATAACTAAAATGTAACGTAGTGAATGAAAAACTTCCACGCACCAAGTGCTGTAAGGTTGTTACTGTCGCATTACAATGAAATCTGACTCTTTGCTTGAAGTAGATTCCTGCAAACATGTGCCTTGAAATCTCACTGTTTCATGTGGAATAGTTAATGATTTGGGTTAGACTTTGCATTAGAATCCATCAACCACTTTGTAAATAACTATTAAAAAGTAAATCATTCATGACCAGGAATGTTTATCTTGTTCTATTGCTTCTTCTTCATTTGTGTCTTCTTTTTTTTTTTTTTTGTAATAACTAAATGCACAAAGGTATCAGAAAATACAGCAGAAATTAAAGATAGCTATTAAAAGCAAATCTTGCATATCTTACACAAGCAGCCCCATTGAATTTAATTCAATTTGATTCCTAATGTGAGTGTGTTAAGCAGGAGTTGGGCCTAAGAATGTACTAATTATCCCTTCTTGAAAGTAGTTATTTGTTTGAACAAAGGATTTTCTGTGGGAGTGTATTTGAATGCAATGGTCTAACATCTAACATGGTCTAATTGCTTTCAACAAGCCTTTCTCCAGGAACCATCACTGCTAATCTCATTCTTCATCTCAAAATTGCAAACTTCACTCACATTACAACATAAAGCTATAGGGCCAGATCCTCAGCTGGTGTAAATGGGTGTTCTTCCGTTAGCTTCACCAGGCCAATTTACAGTTGAGGAGTTGGCCCATAATGTAAAAAGCAAATGACAAACTATAATATACATATAAAAAAAGTCGAGAAATAGGCATGCTCCATTTAAACAAAACCAGGAGTTCAATAGGATCTAATTCCCACCAGCAACATCCTTCTCTGTGAGCTGAACTCTGTCCCATTTAGGACCTGACTCTGGACAATGCTAAGCACTTCGAGTGTTGTCTGGCTTCAAATGGGGATTGCACGAATGGAAGGCTTGCAAAATTAAGCCCTTACTCTAATTATAGAAAAATGGTTCTGTATGCTATTGGTGTTGCTTCCTTGTAATCTTCGTAATAGTTGTTTTGCATAGTTTTCAATTTGGGGAATTGGACGGCTTGGGGAATTGGTGATGGGACATGGATTCTCTTTCATTTCTAGGCTGCTGGTTCAAATCCAATTGAGACCAGTTGTGACCAATTGTTTTTCCGTCAGAAGGCTGACTAATGGGTAAAGTTTTCATACTTTTGGCCAGTTCTTAGTGGACAGGTGTCTGCCTCACCAAAGGAAAATCACTGCCGCTAATTAGCAGCTTTTCTGGCAGAGGTTAGGGACTGAATAGACACATCTTCAAATGATGAGTTAGTGATTAACTGCTGCCGCTTCTTTCAGGAGTCTCCCTGTGGGTGATCCACTTAAGGTGTCTTGGTGCCCTGTGCTTCTAAGTGGAGATTTGTAGTAGCAGTGCCCGGTTGGCTGAGCATGCATGGCAGCCGTCTCGTGCTGCTACCTCACGTGCACAGCCAACCGTCCTCCCCCAGTTCCTTCTCTACCGCCTTTTGGCTTGAGTTGGAGTGACCGCAGCGCCTCTCTAACTTTAGATAGCTCAATATTTTTCTGTTTTTCCCCATAGTGATAGCCTATCCTTTGATTCTTTATAGAGCCTATATTTTATAGTTTTGCTTCAACTGTCTCTTTAAAAAATTATAGTTTTTTTTCCCCCCTTCCCTTCCACCCCACCGCCCCGGTGGGTCCCTGAGTGGGAGATAGACTCCAGAACCCTCACAGCCATATTCAAACTATGGGGGTTCCCTACTATAGATCTATTCACAACAGCTCGGAATACCAAATGCCCACAATACTGCTCCCAAGCTGGGTTGGGACACCACTCCCTGGGCGACGCTCTCCTTGTGAAATGGGAAGCCCCGCTATTGTCTGCATTTCCTCCATTCCCACTACTGAACCGGGTCATTCACAAGATCAGACAGAACAAATCCAGGGTCATTTTCATTACATCCACATGGCCTAGACAAATGTGGTTCCCATACCTGAGACAGATGGCAGTGAAACCACCTCAAATCCTTCCTTTAGTACCTCACCTGCTGACACAGAACGCGGGAGGTGTCTGCCATCCCAGCCTTGCAGTACTTCACCTCAGGGCATGGTTACTCGCTAATGGAGGTTGAGAAGGACTGTTCCAAGGAAGTGAAAGACATACTACTGAACTGCCAAAGACTGAGCACAAGAAAGACATATATACATACGTGGAAATGATTCTGCACTGGTTGCCAGGATAAACAGATTGTTCCAAAGTCGGCCCCATTACCCAGAATCCTTGATTATATACGAACACTTAAAAAATCAGGGCTATGCTCCAGCTCAGTCAGAGTACATCTCTCTGCCATCACCTCCTTCCACGACAAGGTGGATGGAGTCACTATCTCTGCTCATCCAATGACTAAACGCTTCCTTAAAGATATAGAAAACATTTATCCCACAATAAGAGACTCTACCCACATGTGGGAGCTCAACCTTGTTCTCCATGGTCTCATGGGCAAACTGTTTGAACCTCTCGCAACTTGTTCTTTGTTGCACTTGTTGAAGAAGGTGGCCTTTCTCATTGCCATCACATCAGCAAGACGGGTGGGAGAATTAGGTACCCTAATGGCAAACTCACCTTATACTGCATTCTTTCAGGATTAAATAATCCTACGATCGCACCCTACATTCATACCCAAGGTTGCCCCCACCCTTTCATTTAAATCAGCCCATCTACTTACCTGTATTTTTCCCGAAGCCGAATTCAGCAGGGAGGCCTCCCTTCACACGCTAGACATGTGCAGAGCACTAGCTTTCTATTGTGGAAGCAGAGAAAGAACTGACAGGAAGGGGATGCAATGCATGACAGTTCTTTCTCTGCTTCCACAACATCTACATTCAGAAAATCATCTCTCCTCTGTTTCCACCACATAACGTTTGAAGGGTCAAATGATCTCGAAACAGAGACAATCTAAATGGCTATCTGCTGTATCCATTTGTGTTACCAAAACAGCAATCTGCCAGCTTCATCGGGAGTTTGCACATGCTCCACCAGAACGTTCTATACATCTGTAGCCTTTCTCAATAATGTGCCCATCACAGACATTTGCATAGCAGCTCCTGGGCATCTGTCCATACCTTTACTAAACACTACGCTTTAGAACAACAATCAGCTGCAGATGCTCAGTTTGGACTCACGGTGCTATCCACCATCAATAAACCAACTCCGAAGCCCCTCCCCTCCACTGAGGTGCACTACTCAACAGTCACCTAAAATGGAGCATCCACAGGATACTCCTCGAAGAAGAAAAGTTTACTCACCTTGCACAGTAACTAAGGTTCTTCGAGATGGTTGTCCCTGTGGGTGCTCCACTATCTCCCCCCACCCCTCTACTTCAGAGTTTCATGCCGATCCTTTGGGGTAGAGAAGGAACTAGGAGGTGCTTGGCTGCACATGCTAAGTATCCGCTCGGAGAGGCGCAGCCAATTTGGCACTGCTACTATAAATCTCCAATTACAAATGTAGGGCACCAAAACACCTAAAGTGGAGCACCCACAGGGACAACCATCTTGAAGAACTTCAGTTCCTGCACAAGGTGAGTAACCTTCTCTTCCTCACTTCAAATGGCACTAATAGGTTTCCTATGCCTGTCACTTACAGGTTTTCTCTTCTGTAATTCCTTGATCCTTCTTGAAATGCAATTGGTGCATGGTCTCTTTCTCCTCTTACCATGCTCAAATAAATATATATAAAAAACCCAAAACCCCTAATACAACCTTGTGTGTTTCACATAGCAGAGTCCATCACAAACCAGCTCCTTCAAATCTGATCTTTTGATCCCCAGTTCCTGTCAGCTCCTGGATATGCCTCACTTTCCCTCCTCTCCCGTGTTTAAACACGTTCTTATTTCACCTCTAGGTCAATCTAACTCATTTCATTAGCACTGAATTCACTAATTAAAAAAAAAAAAACAGGTGGTGCACACACATTAATATTCTGTGGCCAGACCCATGGCTTCAGGCTGCAGACACAATAACTGTATCAATCACACCCACAAATGTGGGTAATTACAACTAGAGCACTGGTTCTTGAGATCCAAAAAGCCTCTGCTCTTTGGGTTATAGCTAGGGCCCTACCAAATTCACGACCATGAAAAACACATCATGGACCATGAAATCTGGTCTCCCCCTGTGAAATCTGGTCTTCTGTGTACTCCTTACCCTATACTATACAGATTTCACAGGGGGAGACCAGCGTTTGTCAAATTGGGGGTCCTGACCCAAAAGGGAGTAGTGGGGGGCATCACAAGGTTATTTTTTTGGGTGGGTCACAATATTGCCACCCTCACTTCTGCACTGCCTTCAGAGCTGGACAGCCAGAGGGCAGTGGCTGTTGGCTGGGCACCCAGCTCTGAAGGGAGCACCCCTCAGCAGCAGCGCAGAAGTAAGGGTGGCAATACCATACCATGCCACCCTTACTTCTGCACTGCTGCCTTCAGAGCTGGATGGCCAGAGAGGGCCCAGCTCTGAAGGCAGCAGCACAGAAATAAGGGTGGCAATACCAGAGCATGCCATTCTTACTTCTGCGCTGCGGCTGGTGGCGGCTCTGCCTTCAGAGCTGGGCTCCCAGCCAGCAGCTGCTTTCCAGCCAAACACCTCCGAAGGCAGCACCATTGCCAACAGCAGCACAGAAGTAAAGGTAGCACCCCCCCTTACAATAACCTTGTGACCTCCCCCCCAATTGCATTTTGGGTCAGGACCCCACTTACAATTACAACACTGAAATTTCAGATTTAAATAGCTGAAATCATGAAATGTACTATTTTAAATATCCTATGACGGTGAAATTGACCAAAAAATGGACCGTGAATTTGGTAGCACCCTAGCCATAGTAGATGTCCTTTACATAGGTGTAGTGGGTTCCTCATCCTCTCTGTGGGTCAACCAATAGGAGACACAGACACCCCAATGCATTATAGCAAGAATGTCCAAAAATAGATGCCTAAAGCTAGGTCAAAGTCAATGGGAGCTGCTGTATGCTCAGCACTTTTGAAAATGGCACCACTTATGTAAGTCTAAGTGTAAATTTAAAGGCCTAACTTACAAACCTATTTTTGAAAATTTTTGCCTACAATAGAAGCTTCTGTCGCTTTGAGAATTTGGGTAACAAATGTTACTATGCTACTGTATGTGCATAGGAACTTAAGGCACTTACTTCACAAAAACAAATATAGTTTAATTTGTAGCCCAAATTAAAAAACATAGTAAAAAAAAACTAAAAAAGAGCCCCAACCATGTAAAAGAAGCAATAAGAGATAAAAAGGCATATTTTAAAAAGTGGAAGTCAAATCCTAATGAGGTAAATAGAAAGAGCATAAACTCTTCCAAATTAAGTGTTAAAATGTAAAAAGAAAAGCCAAAAGGAGTTGGAAGAACAGCTAGCCAAAAACTCAAAAGGTAATAACAAAATGTTTAAGTACATCAGAAACAGGAAGCCTGCTAAACAAACAGTGAGGCCCCTTGATGATCGAGATACAAAAGGAGCACTTAAAGATGATAAAGTCATTGCGGATAAACTAAATGAATTCTATGCTTCAGTCTTCATGGCTGAGGATGTTAGGGAGATTCCCAAACCTGAGCCGTCCTTTGTAGGTGACATATTTCTGAGGAATTGTCAGAGATTGAAGTGTCACTAGAGGAGATTTTGGAATTAACAGTAACTAGTCACCGGGACCAGATGGCATTCACCCAAGAGTTCTGAAAGAATTCAAATGTGAAATTGCGGAATTATTAACTATGGTTTGTCCTTTAAATCAGCTTCTGTACCCAATGACTAGAAGATAGCTAATGTAACGCCAATATTTTAAAAGGGCTCTAGAGGTGATCCCGGCAATTACAGACCGGTAAGTCTAACGTCATTACCAGGCAAATTAGTTGAAACAATAGTAAAAAATAAAATTGTCAGACACATAGAAGAACATAAATTGTTGGGCAGAAGTCACCATGGTTTCTGTAAAGGGAAATCATGTCTTACTAATCTTTTAGAGTTCTTTGACGGGATCAATAAACATGTAGACAATGGGGATCCAGTGGACATAGTGTACCTAGATTTCCAGAAAGCCTTTGACAAGCTCCCTCACCAAAGGCTCTTATGTAAATTAAGTTGTCATGGGATAAGAGGGAAGATCCTTTCATGGATTGAGAACTGGTTAAATGACAGGGAACAAAGGGTAGAAATTAATAGTAAATTCTCAGAATGGAAAGGGGTAACTAGTGGTGTTCCCCAAGAGTCAGTCCTAGGAGCTATCCTATTCAACTTATTCATAAATGATGTGGAAAAAGGGGTAAACCGTGAGGTGGCAAAGTTTGCAGACGATACTAAACTGCTCAAGATAGTTAAGACCAAAGCAGACTCTGAGGAACTTCAAAAAGATCTCACAAAACTAAGTGATTGGGCAACAAAATGGCAAATGACATTTAATATGGATAAGTGTAAAGTAATGCACATTGGAAAAAATAACCCCAACTATACATACAATATGATGGGGGCTAATTTAGCTACAACTAATCAGGAAAGAGATCTTGGAGTCATCGTGGAGAGTTCTCTGAAGATGTCCACACAGTGTGCAGCGGCAGTCAAAAAAGCAAACAGGATGTTGGGAATCATTAAAAAAGGGATAGAGAATAAGACGGAGAATATCTTATTGCCCTTATATAAATCCATGGTACGCCCATATCTTGAATACTGTGGTCTCCTCATCTCAAAAAAGATATACTGTCATTAGAAAAGGTTCAGAGAAGGGCAACTAAAATGATTAGGGGTTTGGAACGGGTCTCATATGAGGAGAGATTAAAGAAGTTAGGACTTTTCAGCTTGGAAAAGAGGAGACTAAGGGGGGATATGATAGAGGTATATAAAATCATGAGTGATGTGGAGAAAGTGAAGAAGGAAAAGTTATTTACTTGTTCCCATAATATAAGAACTAGGGGCCACCAATTTAAATTAATGGGCAGCAGGTTTAAAACAAATAAAATGAAGTTCTTCTTCACACAGCGCACAGTCAACTTGCGGAACTCCTTGCCTGAGGAGGTTGTGAAGGCTAGGACTATAACAGGGTTTAAAAAAGAACTAGATAAATTCATGGAGGTTAAGTCCATTAATGGGTATTAGCCAGGATGGGTAAGGAATGGTGTTGCTAGCCTCTGTTTGTCAGAGGGTGGAGATGGATGGCAGGAGAGAGATCACTTGATTATTACCTGTTGGGTTCACTTCCTCTGGGGCACCTGGCATTGGCCACTGTCAGTAGACAGGATACTGGGCTGGATGGACTTTGGTCTGATCCAGTATGGCTGTTCTTATGTAGTGTCTTTTTCCATTCACAGATATCTTCCTACCGAGCTACAAGAGAGGATATTCCTCTAAATTAGGCTGGAAATGTAGAGTTAAGCAAAGATATCCATTTTTATTTTGAATCAACGTGGCTAAAAATTAAGCTGGCCTTCTGGGGGACAGAATGCTGTGTAATTTGGCTGCTGTGAGGAGGTATTGCAAGGGTAATATAAAGAAATCAGAGCTTAATAGACCCCGGGAGAGGTTAAAAGCAGAATCCATTATGATGTCCTTTTTGGATTATACTACACAAATCTAAGCTTCTCTACTGGGCACTTTTAAGATACTACAGTAATTGGTGGTATAGATAGTATATGGGCACTATTGCTTGATATGAGTTCAGTGGCGATTGGTGTGCACAATTTGTGTAATTATATAGCAGGAATATAAAGGACTGGCTAGAGAAGCTGTGCAGAGAAGCAGTTCAGAGAAAATAACAGCTGTCATAGGTACAGCTCCTAGTATCAGTAACACTCCTTGTTGTTTCTGAGGAGAGCAACTCTGTGTTCTTCCCTGCCAATGATATATGACAGCTCTGTGCTGGGCTGACCTCATCATAAGAAACATTGGCAGAGGGCACAGCAATAGAAGAAAGGGGAATAAATAGCCTCACCCACTCTTCAGGCAAAAGTAGATGCTTCTGGCCCTTTCAGCAGCCCTACTCCATGTTCTTGGTGCCTCGCACTCCTTCCAATAGGATTATGTAGACAGCAACCATTATTACAGCCCTTAACTTCCCTTGTGCAGCTCCAGTGCCTTATGGGGTGGGAGATTGAGCACTGGCAGGGAGGTGAGGGGGACGGGTTGAGGGTTGTTGCCTGAGAGTAGATGGGACGGGGAAAAGGGATGTGACTGGACGGAGGAGATTGACCAAGTAACATGTAAAGCCCAGCATTGGACAGATGATAGGGACTGAATATAGTGTTGCCTGATTCATTGATTGAATATCGGCGTACTGATTGCCATGGTTTGCTTAACATTTGCCAATTAGCTCCTCAGTTGATAAAAGAGGTACACTTCTGAGGTTCAGTTTCTGGTTGGTTATCCTGACGTGCGCTGGTGACACACACACTGGGGCAGACCTGAGGTTTAATAATTTGTATTAATACAATGAGTAAAAGCATCAATGTTCCAAACCAAATAAGAATGTAACTATAGTGTTGTGATGGATTGCCCCCTTTCAAGGTGCTATCTGCCACCATGGGCCCCCTTTAACCTGTCTTGCTGAGCCAAGCTCTTAAGCCTCCTTTCGCCCATACACACGGAGGGCCACACCCAGCTACAGAAAGACACAGACACTAAGATCAGCTCTGGCAAGACTCAGCTTAAGGGACTTGCCCCCGCACTCAGATGCCCACCTCCCTCAGAGTGCAGACCCAAAGGTATATTGTCTTGAGCTGTATAGAAGAATCTGCACAGCGCAAGCTCATAAAAAGTCGCCCTCTTCCTTAATGTGAAGAGAGATATGCACCCCTTCTTGTCCTCTCAGCTAGAAATGGCATAAATTGGGTTTAATAATAAACAAATGAAATTTATTAACTATAAAAGGTAGATTTTAAGTGGTTATAAGGGATCGCAAACAGAACAAAGCAGATTACTAAGCAAATAAAACAAAACATGCAAACTAAGCTTGATTCACTAAAGAAATTGTCTACAAATAGTAATTTCTCACCCTAAAAGTTGTTTCAGGAAGATTAGAGAGATTCTTGAAAGCCCGCTGCACTGGCCTGCAGCTTGAAACTTCAGGTATTATTACTCACGAGCTAGACACCCTTCGGGCCAGGGCTCAACTCTTCTCCCCCCAGTTTAGTTCTTGTTTTCAGGTGTTTCCTCTGTCTCTTTGGGCAGGGAGGCAGAGGAAACCCCTGATGATATCACTCCCCTGCCTTAGATAGCTTTTGTGTATGGCAGGAACCCTTTGTCTGCCAGTGGAAAAATACTGGCATTCCAAGAGAGGGGCGTGGGGGTCCAGTACCAGGTGATTCAGTCACATGTCTTGGCAGGGTCGTAGCAGCCATTACTCACAGGCTGTCTGGAGCATACACAGGAAGACTAAGCTCTTTCACAGTCCATTGTCTTCGCTGATGGGCCATCAGCCCTGTCTGGCTTTTTCATTGTTGTATCTGAAGGGGTAGTTGTGGATGTCACCCAAAGTAGCACATTTGAAACACAGATACATGGTCAATATTCCTAACTTCAGATACAGAAACGAGACATGCATGCAAAATGGATAATCACATTCAGTAAATCATAACCTTCCCAGTGGTATCTTACATGAGTCATCTTGTATAAAATATATCTCAGTTGTGCCATATTCATATCATAAGCATATTTCCATAAAAAATATGAAGTGTAACATCACAAGTGGAATATGAGGTTATCTTCCCACATTATCCCATAATCATATTCGCACAAATCTTTTGGAGACCTAGAGGTGGGGAAGCAGGTAGTGATCCACAAGGGTCCTATCCGGTCTCTGGCATGCCAAGTGAGTCTGAAGATCACTGTCTCGAGTGCTTCCGCTTACATGGTGGTTGGGCCTATTATAGGGTCTCCCATAAATATTCATATAAATGTTTCACCACCTCTTTCCAAAGCTAATTTCCTCACCCTGATAATATTGTGGTGGACTTATCCTATAAATTAACATATTAATTATTCGAAGCCTATTATACATCAGCATATACCATGTTATGGTAACCATAACAATCCTGTGGTTACATATTTGTGGCTATTCTTATCCCAAAACTATTAAGCTCATATTCCTGGTCATTACCTGTTAGTCATTTCCTACATTATTAGAAAAAGAACAACTCTAACCCAAACATCTTATCTTATGTTCCTTATAAATTAGTGGTACTACCTGTTAACTTACTTATACTAAGGCATGCCGGCCTAGAGCCTTATGTTAACTGCTCGAGCTGAATATTACAGGGTTGGGCTTGTAGGTTTCTTACACTATTGCTGGATATGATATTTGCATTCTGTAAATTACAATAGGAACGTAAATGGGTATGTGATGGAGTGAGATAGTGAGAGAATTGGCATGGGAAGGGATAAGAAGGGTATTAAGCCATTGAAAATACTTCTAATGAAAAATGATATGGTACATTATGTCAGGGCAGATAGCATAGATTAAGTAGCTATACTTAGGCTGGAATTCAAAGGAGAAACATGTGTTGTTCATTTACACCTTAATTTTGCCCTGTAATCTGCTAGTGCCGACCCTTGCAACCAGTCCTATTAACTTTGGTAGGGCTCAGCATGGCAGGATCTGTCTGGTGGACCTTAGTGCATGATTGGGGCCATAGGGCCAGATCCAAAGCCTGGTGAAGTCCAAGGGAGTCTTCCCATTGACTCTGTTCGGTTTGGCATCAGGCCCTTAGACAGTAAGTACCTTGGGACTTAATACCTAGATTGTAAGATCTTTGGGGCAGGGATGGTCTTTTTGTTCTGTGTATGAAGAAGGCCCCTAGCACCATAAGGTCCTGGTCCAACATGAGGGCTCCCAGGTGTTGTATTAGTATTACTTCAAATAATAATAATTAATAATGGGACAGAGTCCAGTTGAATTTTAAGTCACTGAAGTACTGAGTATTCTGTATGTATTAGCTGAAGAACAACATGACAGAGGAAGGAGATGAATAAGTGTACACAGTTCACTAAAATCATCACTTCTTCCTCCGTTTCACCATAGCACTGATTTTTAATGGCTGTGAAAATAATTTTACCAATAAGGAAATAGCCTTTCCAAGAGCTTTGTGATTAAGTACCGGCAATACTGTATCTTTATTTGTACCTAATCTTGTTATTCTGGGCATGCATTTTTAAGGTTGTGTAGAAGTCAGAATAGTAGCAAAGAGCTCCAAAACTTTCAGTTATATAATCTCCTATAAATCTTCTGGAAAATGCATTCCTGTAGTTTATTGATCTATGCAATTCTCCACTTTTTTTCCCCAATGCTTTATATATTTTGTCCCATTTTGAGCAAAGTCAGACTGTGAATTTCAAGGCACATCTCGCCTCCTGTTTAATGTGGCTTTTCAGGCAGAGTGATGTGAGGTGAATGTTATAAAGTGCACAATAGATATCTCCCATGTATGTTAAGCACATTTAGCTTTATTTTTCCGATGAGGAAAATAAAGGATTTAAATGGTTGCATTAGATTTTTGCCCTCTGCAATATTGCTTTATGAATAATAAACAACTGATTTTTCTGTCTTCGTAGTGACTTCTTCCTCTAACTCCTTTTACTGAATTTAACAGGTTGTGTTTGAGTATCAGTTTCTTCATTTGCCTTGAAGATTGATATTATTGACAGATTGAGAGGGGCTACGTGTGTACATACAGAAGCGAGCGAGTTAGGGTGAAGACCAGCACAAAGCGTTTTCACCATTTACGTTAAGACATGCTTTGAAGGCATATCTTGCATGGGATTTAAGTGCTGCATAAGCCTCATACTGGTCCTCTGCAAAGGGCTCTTTTAATGTATAAAGTGGGCTTTCCTACAGCTCTAATAATAATAGTATCTCTCTCTTGTATATCATTTCTCACGAGTAAGGCTATGAATCTGTCACAGAGGCCACTGATTTTCCGAGACCTCCTGGGCGGTGGGGCTTGGGTCTGGGCTTCAGCGTCAATAAACCCGTGATTTATTATTTATTGCCTGCACATCCTGTGCCAAAATTGTAGCCTTACTCATGAGTGGATCTCAAAGATCTTTACCAAAAGGAGGGAGGTGCCATCATCCCCATTTTACAGATGGGGAAACTGAGGTACAGAGAAGGTATGTGACATGCCCAAGGCCGGCCAGCAAGCAGATGGCAGAGCCAGAAACAGAACTCAGGTTTCCTGAGTGTCAGTCCAGGGTACACTGCTATTCACTATTTAAAAAGCTTTTGAATAATTACAGTTGAGCCCATGTCAGAACTAAGACCCTCCCAACCCAGCAAATAATGATGCTATCTGTTCAACTGTTTCATAAAGATATAAACTCTGATGGAAAACAAACACAGGTTCTTTAAAACGGGACAGCTGAGAATATTCCAGGATGGCACTAAATTCCACAGTTGACGTCCCTCCAGTGAGGACATTTGTCCCCAGACACAAAAAAACTACAGTAAAGTGTGTCACCTGGAGAACCTCAATTGACCTCAAACTGCCGTGGGTAAGGCACAGAGAGAGAGGCAATTTCAAGCAGCCAGAATGCAAGCCATGGAAGGCTTTATAAATTAAAATCAACACCTTTAAATGAATTGGAAGTCACTGCCAAGTCTGAAACAACAATGCAATAGTCTCTCAAAGAGATATTGCTGAGGAAGCAGGTAGCCATCTTCACCATTAGCTAACATTTCAGGGTTTTTTTTAGCTGTACACCAAAGCAGCAATGCAGTTTTCACATAACAAATGCATAAGAAATTGTATCAAGGACCACATCTGTCAAGAAAGAATGCATCTTCCTTATAATAATACCTATTGTGACTTCTTGAAGTTACAGGTAGGGGGGGAGGGTGTATATGTCTATATATTATTTCTCATCTTGTTTCTCTGACCACAAAACAATCATGTTGGCTGTGACATTCTGCCAAAAGGAAATCCAAAATATGGCGTTGCACAAGTATTTAGCAGGGGTTGGTTGATCTGGATATGAAACGCGGAAACACATATATTAACTATGACCCTACAGGGCTTCCCTTTTTAACCATGTAATGCAAGCCTTGGATGTAATAAATTAGAATAGAGGATGGTAATGAAATAAGATATGCTACATCTTTGGAAGGACCTATAAACTAGAGGTTAAGGAAGAAATGTTAAAACAACTGAAATCTATTTAGCACACCCATCCATGTACTTGAATGCATGCAAACATTTAAAAAGAGTAACAAAACAATTTCTCTCCCTCTCTTTCTTCCTTCCCAACCCAAAGGGTAAACTTGAGTAACTAGTAAGTTTGCACAACACCAACACCATTTTAAGTGTGTGTAAGGAGTGTGGGGGTGAAAATAATTTATAATGGGAAAGCTAACTTGATGAGAGGAGATTTTCATTTAGTTCTGAATGCAGTGAGATGAATGGCTGTTGTTAGAGCTGTGGGAAAATAGTGAATATTTTTTCATGTCCCTACCATTTTGCTAAATGGTCACTTAAAAGGGGTATGTTTCTGTGCAAAATCTGATAGTTGTCAGAACAAAATTTCAAAGCTTAAGGCACAGGTTTATTTATTTCTGATTTGTTTTATACTTTTCTTTGTCATACTCGTTATAGTAGTAATTACATTTAAGAAACCCGAAGAAATAAAATGCTGCATACAAAGATTTCATCTACTTACGAATTTTCATTTGCTGCTCTAGTTTTATACAGATTTAGAAATTGAGGACAAGATCATCAGCTGGTGTAAACTGGCATAAGTTACATCCACTTGAATATCTTCTGTGGGTTTTCCACGGGCTTCAGTAGAGCTGCACCTGATTACGCCAGTTCAGAATTTTGTTCATGAATATTAAAGAAGTAGCTTCTGTCTATGGATTAGTGCCCACAGTTAGTTTCAAGTCTACAAAAGACCTGCCTCAACATAATTGGCTCAGGCCAGTATTCCTAGTAATGCCACTTTTGAATCCTGACCATCTGATGTCTCCCTATCATCTACAGCTGGTGTCAATGCATCTTTTTTGGCCAGTGAAGTAAGTGGTATCCTGTGGACTTTCATATGCTAAACTAAAATAAATAAATAAATCATCTCTGTCCCAATCATGAAGAAAGATACACACATTGGGGCAGATCCTCACGTGATGTAAATGGTCATAGCTTCGTTAACGTCAGTGTAGCTATGGCTGTAGATAGTAACACCAGCTGAGGATCTGTCCCATCTGCCCTCGTGCAAACCTCTGCTACCGTCACTTCCAGATACTCTGAGCCCTGATTTAAAACAAAAACAAGTCGGGCTTGTTCTCTCTAAAGTGTCTTATGATCTGTCTACATGGGCGGGGCAATGTGCACTATGGGGGTGTGATTTCCAAAGCACAGTAACATGTTGCACATTAATTAGTCTGTGTAGACCCTGTTGGTGTGCACTAAAGGTTCCCTAGTGCACTTTAACATAGTACTGTTTCAAACAGCACTACATTAAAGTGCACCAGCAGTCTACATGCACCAATTAAAGTGCAACCCATTAATGCACTATAGAAATTACACTCCTGTCGAGCACCTTACCCCTCCATGAAGATAAGCCCTAAGAAATCCCAGATCTCAAAGATCACTCCAGGTTCTTTTGCAATATAAAATGTTTCTTATGATGGGCACATCAGCTGGAAGAAAACCTCCAAAAAATGAAGGCAAAGAATGTTGGAGGAAAGGGTTTACCTCAGGGGTGGGCAAACTTTTTGGTCCAAGGGCCACATCTGGGTATTGAAATTGTATGGCGGGCCATGAATTCTCACAAAATTGGGGTTTGGGGTGCAGGAGGGCGGGAGGACTCTGGCTCGGGGTGCAGGCTCTGTGGTGTATCCAGAAATGAGGAGTTGAGTGAGCAGGAAGGGGCTCCGGGCTAAGGTAGGGCATAAGGGTGTGTGTGGCGGGTGAGAGCTCCAGCTGTGGGTGTGGGCTCTGGGGTGGGGCTGGGGATGAGGGTTTGGGGTGCAGGAGAGTGCTCCAGGCTGGCACCAAGAAGTTCAGAGGGCAGGAGGGGGATCAGGGCTGGGTCAGGGGGTTGGGGTGTGGGACGGGGTCAGGGGGTGTAGGCTCTGTGCAGCGCTTACCTCAAGCGGCTCCCAGAAGCAGTAGCATGTCCACCCTCCAGCTCCTATGCAGAGGTGTGGCCAGGCATCTCTGCATGCTGCCCCATCCGCAGGAGCCAGCCAGGCAGCTCCCATTGGCCATGATTCCTGGCCAATGGGAGATGCGGGGGCGGCACTTGGGGTGGGGGCAGTGTGTGAAGCCCCTTAGCTGCCCTTATGTGTAGGAGCCAGAGGAGGGACATGCCGCTGCTTCCAGGGGCTGCGTGGAGCGGGGGACTGGATTAAAATATCTGAAGGGCCGGATGCAGCCCCCAGGATGTAGTTTGCCCACTCCTGGTTTACCTGATAAGAAAGCTTTTAGAGTAACTCTTACCTGACGTGGCATATTTTGTTTTGGTTAAATTTGTTACTGATCTTTTGGGATTCATAATGAAAAATAGTACACATTACTCCATGGCAGTCGATTGTTTCATTTGGATTCTACCAAAATAAATAAATAAATAAAAATACAGAATAGTGAAATGTGATGCTGTCCTCCTATCAATCTCGGGATGCCATAGGAAAAAAGATTTACAAACGGCACCTTTCCAATGCGCTTTGCAGCATTGTGTAGACAAGCCCAAAGTGATTGTGGCCTGTCTCTGGGACAGCTTACACATGAGTTTCTGATTGCAAGATCTGTTACAGGTAAAAATGTATGCAGAAGTGCTCATGCTTAGGCAAGGGCTTAGGAACTGTTTGCTCATAGGATTCTGCCATCCCCCCACACCCAAATTTTTATTTTTTTGTGGTTCAACATTAGCAACAGCCAAGAAACTCTTCAACAGTTTCATCAGTATCATAGTGAAGCAGCACCTGTGCTGTAGTTACGGTTCAGATTAAAGGATCACTATTCCGAGTGCTCTAACAACCACATGGTGGCTTGGGTTGTCTTGAAATTTGCTGTGTGGCCTGAGTTGTGGGTTAGGATTAGTGGACTAAATTTGGAGTTATTTGAGCAATGGTTCCTGAAATACAATCTCTGCACGCAACTTCTCTCCTCCCGCCCCCACCCCAGCAGTTTATAAAATCACCCAGTCTAACATTTTGGAGCACACCAGGGGCTCAAACTATGGCTTTGGAACCTAAAGTTACCTCAGCTGTTCTGCATTAATCTTGGCTAGTGCATGGCACCCGCTGCCCCCTTTTTTGGTGGGGAGGTTACATTGATGACATTATTAAGGGTAAAGTTTGTAACTCTAGGTCAGCACATGCCAAAGTGACATTCCTAAAAGAGTGAAATGTGCATGTGCTGTATTGAAACAACAGGGTTTCTGGGCAGTCTGGTTAATAAGGGGGAAGATGAAGGCCTCTAGCAACTGGGATAGTGTAATCATGTTTCCTAAGCAATGGAACTGAGTGTAATCAAAGGAAAGGAATTTGCTGGGTCATTTGGTCAAGCAATTCCCCATACACAGTCTCCCTAACATAAACCGCTCCTAAAAATTTCAGAGTCTTAAACAGATTTTTTTGGTGTAGACCTAGGGAAAATGGTGGGGGGGAAGGGTGGATGGGATTGAAGCTGTGAAAGGGGATGTAGAGAGATAATGGGGTTGTGAGGGTTGAAACAGTTTGGGGAGGGGGATTGGGACAGATGCGAAGCTGCAGTGAGGGGATAAATGGAGATAGAGGAAGGAAGAGAGGTTGAAGGGGCTCCAAGGAAAGGGTGTGAGGGAGAATATGGGGTGGGTGGCAGGAGGCGTGGAAAAGGATATGAGATGGGGGAATCTGTAAGATCCACATTCTCCCTTCCTGTTTAAAGCAGCTGCCCCTTTCTGTCTCCTGCTCCCCTTGTCCTGGCTGGGCCTCCCACTCACAGCCCCATCTGTTGGCAGCTGCCAGCTGCTGGAGATGGATGCATCTCACAAAAGGGGGAAATGGGGCAGCAGTGACAACCCTCCCCCAGCCTTAGGGAATGAGGTGAGCGTATACCTTAACATTGTACTGTCTGGTTTTCTGAGTTTTAAGTTTAGTCAAACTTCACATTATGACGGAGCATGAGGCACTACTGGACAACCTGAACTTTGTGTCAATGACATTTTGGGGGCATTTAATAATGTAGGCCTGACTGAAGTCATTACTAATCATCTTCTACTTGTCTTTCCTCCCCATCCCTACTGCCCTAGCTCAAAGTAATGAGGACAGATATGCTGCTTACATTTTCCTGCAATTAAAGAAGGAGAAATGCTGTATTAGAGAAAAGTAATCAAGTCTCATTAGTGCCTTGGGATTAAAGTTAATCCTGATATAATTAATGGGGGAACAAAAGAGAGAAAGAATAGTATGCTACCAAATCAGGCACTGCTTGACATATAGGGATTGGTGTGATAACCCACCCAGTTCAGAATCGTTAAAGGAAAAGTAATGATAAATTAGCAGAGGTTTGTTTCTTATTATCAGGAGTAAGGCTCCACAGCTGGTAGCTTAACCCCCACGCAGTCTAACGAACACAGTTGGGCCCCAAATACGTCGCCTATTTGGTGAAACTGCCCAACTGGCTGAGGGGATTGGCAAACCTGCTGTTACACCCAGCAGCAGCTGTGGGTTCTGATTGCTCAAAGCATTTGCCAATGGCTGTAATAGTTGTTGTGCCTGCTTGTTCCTAGCCTTGTTCCAGCTCTTTGCCTGCCTTTACCCCATTCCAGGTGACCCTCTGCTCCAATCTGTAACTTTGCCTCAGGGCTGTGGCTCTGGTATCTGGCCTCTGACTCCAGTTCTGACCCTCATTGCCAATTCTTGCTCCAGCCACTAGGCATGACTGCCCATGTCCATGTCTCTGATACTTCTCAATCCTTTAACTATCATGTCTCTTTGGTTAGTTCAAATTCCTGATGCACTATGGGCTTCCCCTCCATCCTGCATATGGCTAAGCAAACGCTTGCATGCTATGAGCAAGAAGGTAATCAAAGGACTCAACCTCCTGAGAAAGGATGTAACTGTGTAACAATGGGGGCAGCACAGATCATCCAGGGCTTGTATCAAACAATGTGTAACACTGAAAATTGCTTAGCTCAACAGCAAATACATAAAAAACAAAAAACAAAAAAACAACCGCCCTGCAGATGTTGTGGAACTGGAGATTTTTATTAAGG
The DNA here is from genome assembly GCF_013100865.1 of Trachemys scripta elegans. Taxonomy (NCBI): domain Eukaryota; kingdom Metazoa; phylum Chordata; order Testudines; family Emydidae; genus Trachemys; species Trachemys scripta. Next base: position 112,327,840 of record NC_048303.1, on the reverse strand, counting down.
GTCAGATGAGCATCAGTGGCAGCATCTGGCCCTAAGGGCTTGTCTAACTTAAAATGCTACAGCTGCAGCTGTCCTGCATAGTGCTTCAGTGTAGACACTCACTACAACAACGGGAGGGGTTAAATTAATCCACCTCCCCGAGAGGTGGTAGCTAAGTCGACAGAAGAGTTCCTCCATCCACCTAGTGCTGCCTAAACTGGGGATTAAGTCGGCTCAACTGTGTTGCTCAAGAGGTGGAGGTGTCGCATCGGCTTGAGCGATGAAGCTGGTCCGTCTTAATTTTTGAGTGTAGGCCTGACTGAAGTCATTACTAACAATCTTTGACTTGTCTTTCCTCCCCATCCCTACTGCCCTAGCTCAATATTGACACTAAAGCCTGGTGGCTTTTTCTCTTTGCAGTGTCACTATAAGCCATTAGCTCCTCTTCATTCCCATTGCCAAAACTTTTTTTGTCAAGGCTCTGATCATCGCTCTCAGAAACTACTGCAGCCTTTCTCTTTGGGTTCAGACTGTTCCTTCGTTCTTCAATGGGCTCCAAAGGGTGCTGAAAAAATTGGCTTTTTTCCTGGAAATCTGTCTGGCCCTTTCTACTCATCCAAAGGCAGTAAGCTTTTTGGGGCAAGGATGGATTGTGTGGTATTCTGTATTTCTACAGCACCTAGCACACTGCTATCCTGGTGCACGACAAAGGCTCCTAGGTGCTACTGTAATACCAATAATAATAGAAATATTCCTACTGTCTTCAGAGGAAGGTAGATCAGGCCCTACATCTATTCACTGGTTTTCTCGTGCTTTTTATACCATATTCAATTTCTTTGTCATTGCCTTCAGAGGTCTGGAGTAGGGACTTTGTGTCCTTTTGTTATCTGTAAATTACCTAGCACCATTTTCAATTTTATATTAAGTAGAGAATTCTAATACAGTAGAAATCCAACCATTAAAGTCACAGTTCCATACTGAGAAATCTTTAAGGACACTGTGAAGATCTCCTGTTTGAAAACAACAAGTTGTGAAAATTCTCCACTGAATGCTAGGGTCTCTTGGATATCTCTCTTGAAAGTGATTCTACTACTTCTCTTGAGGAGGAATTGCTTCATACTCTTTTTCTTGGGCTATGTTATAAATCACAAGGGAAAGAAAATCAGAAGACCCCTAATGGTACATGCATGGATTTGGTGTATAGATTAAAAACATAGCAAGACTTAAAAAAAAAAATTCCTTCTCTGGGTACAATGGCACAGAATAGTGAATTCCTTCCCTTATATTCTTTGGTCCAGAGCCTCAACAGCTGTAAATCAGCATATCTCTATTGACTGCAGTGAAGCCATGCTGATATTTACACTAACCGATGATATAGCCCTGTATGTGTGGCGTTCAAACCTACAAAGTGGGCTATTTTAAGGACTATGCAGTTCTTACAGGCCTGGGGTTGGTCTTTTTACTCATTTTAATAAAGGACTCTTTAAAAAGAGATGCTGTTTGGCCCATTACAGAGAAAACTGTTTGGTTTTGAAGGGTGTACTCGAGAAATCTGATCACAGTTTTTATATTTGGATTTATTCATATCCTATGTTGAGGTTTAAGTGGGATGTAAAAGGCACATAGGACTTGTGCTAACGCTCTGCATGAACTCTAGCCACTGCTCAGTTCCAGTTAGGGTCTACATCAGGATACGTGGTGGTCACTTCTCATTTCATTAATGTGCTGAGTGAAAGTCCCTGGTGCACCCATGTTTTGAAAGAAAGAAATGAAATGAATGATTGGCATCCATGACCCTCGATCCTGAGCCCACTGAAGTCAATGGCAAAGCTTCCATCGACTTCTGTGGTGCAGCAGCAGCAGGCCCTCAGTCTTGCAGGGTACAGTATATTGAACCTAGTGGGGCCCCACCATTTCAGAGCTGTTAAATCTTGATGTGTTTTCACATTGCTTCTGGCCCTTTCCATCTGCGAGAGTTGGTTTTGTTATTAGTGCATTAGTTATTTGTCCTCAGAGTGGTATATCAAATGTCTAATGTTTTGTAGATTAAAGGCTGAATCCAGCACTCATTAAAAGCTCTTTAAGCACCTGGTCCAGCTCCCACTGAAATCAATTGAAAGGCTATCTTTGACTTCATTGGAAACTGGATCAGGCCTAAAAGGCCAGAGGTGGAATCCCCGCCCACTTGAATTCAGTGGGAGTCTACCCATTGACTGTAGTAGAGCCAGGATTTCACCCCAGTATATCCAGTAAGAGAGAGTTACCACAGCAGTTGTTTTATGAGAAGTTCCTGCCTTTGTACATACTCCACTGAGTCTGCAAAAATGCTTCTCTGGATTCCATTGGGCATTATTTTAAAGCACTTTCTGTTCAACATTTTTTTTATAACAATCTGAAAGCAATTCTGATGCTTTTAACCATTAACATCAGAACCTATGGGATCAGGAGGTTTCCACTCTTCAGCTTGGCCATGCACTAGCTATGGTTCATATTTACTTTTGTTGACGTGCATCTGAAAATTCTGCTCAAGAAGTCAATGAAAGAAAATGACAAAGTAATTGCAACAGTGAAAAGAGAAAACCATACCATGCTCATTCTCACTGCATCCAGCTATCAATGACTCACTGCTCATCCACTGCCATGTAACTACAATGCCTATCCTGCAAATACTTGCTGCTGTAGCATAGACCGTGGGGACACAGGTCTCCATGTTAGTGTACCTATTTGCAGGATTGGGTCTTTTGTAATTATTTAATTAACCTTGTACCCTGAAAAATCAGGAAAGTCAATAGACATAACATAAATGAACAGTTTATTTTTGTTGCAATTGCTAATAAAAACAGATGCCTTTCCATTTGTAATTAGTGAAAAATATCTATACCATCAGCTCGTCCAAGAAACAGCCCTAACTAACTGTAGGAGTACTGGTGAATCTAGAAAGAGTGCAAACATGCCTTGAAATCTAATCTTCTCTCATGCTAGACAAACATTATTCCTTAGAAGGAATCTACCCTTCAAAGTTTTATATGTATAAAAGCAAGGCGCAAAATCAAGAAGTTCCAGTTTTCTGCCAGTGCACGTATTCACTGATAGCCACTGAAACTAGAGCCGGTTTTAAAATCAGGACGGGAGGGGGAAGAATTGCAACACTGGAAATATATATTTAATTCTGAAACTTTGTCAAACTGTTTTGTGAAATGTTGAGCAGCTCAAAAGTGGGTTAAAATTGTGTTGAATATTTTTCCTATCTTTTTCATTTTGAAAATTCAAAATGTCAATTTTTGCAAAGTTTTCAAGAATGGAAATGTTTCCTTCCACTGTAATTGAAACCTTTTATAATAGCGATTTTCAAGCAGAAAGCACAAGTGCTCACATAGCAGGGTCAGGGATGGAGCTACAGACAGAGTGTTGCTGTAGTATAGGAGCCGGGTTCCATTAATTACTTGCAAAGGTACCTGAGAAAGAAATGTCAACATAGACAATAATCTACATTAAAAGTATGTTATTTTGTAAGAAGAAGCAGTCATCTGTAGGTGAAATTTAGCTGGTACGGAAATACCATACTGCAGCATAGGAGGTGGGGCTGGGAACAGTGGTGACAGTAACATGTATTATGAGCTTTCTTGGCACTGCTGCTCCCCAGAGGGGAGTCTGGGGAAGCTGCTGTAATTTAGGACAGCCTTTGGGACTTCTTAAATTATGCAAGGGGCTGCCTCATCATCCCCCAGAAGAGCATAATAAGGAAGGTGCAAAGGTAAAACCGCTTTTGCCCTTCCTCTGCTAGGACTGAGAGTTCTTTGCTGATGCTCCTAGCCGTGCAGCACAGAATATCAGCCTAAGTAATTCCCCAGGGTAGGCCATGGGAACAAAGGGAGGGACCCCGTAAACTCAGGAGTCAGATGTCCCTCTGCACTGCTACTTAAACCAAAAATCCATTGACTTCAGTATAACTATTCATACAATTGCTTGATAGTGGAGATAAGATTTTCACAACCTAGTTTTTTGTGACTTCCAGCTCCTAAAAAAATCCCCATGGTAGGGTTGGCTATTTTCCCATCATGCCTTTCAAGGTGCTGACCCTTTAAAGTTGGCAGACACCAGCAGCTGCAGGCCTAAAGCGGTCATTTTGCAGCTGTCTGATGCTTGCTCCCTCTGGCTCTCTTCCAAGTGGTAAGTGTTAACTGCTATTTTAGGCTTTGCTCTCATAGTAACTTTTTTCAAGTGTTTAATGCTCTCACTCCTCCCAGCCCTACACACCCTTTGAGATCTATCTCTTGCCTCCTTGGGTTAGTTAATCTCTAAGATTTGACTGAGGGAGAATCTTGGTGTGCTTCCTTATTTGTCATTTGAAACCATTACTGAATGTTGTTCTGTAGTTTAGAACCTTTTGGCTTTGCAAACTCTGCTGTTGAAGGCCTGTCCATTGACATACCACCCAGTCCTTCAAGGTGCTGCTAAGAACTCAATTCCAATGAAGTTACTGAAGCTGGAGGGTGTTCAGTCCCTCAAAGGAGAGGCTATCCATGGACATCTCATTGTAAACAATAAGCAGATTGGATCAGCTATATTTAACAATATAGAAAGGACTTGTCTGCTGCACACAGCCAATGCATTCAGTAGTGGTGAGGTAATTGTTTGGTGTGGGAGAACTGGTTGGAAATGTGTTGTAGACTGACAAAGCTTACATCTGCTATTCTCCTACAGTGTGAAACAGTGGTGCAAGTGGATTCTATTTCTTCCTGGTACGGGGAGGGAAGAGTCACGGGACGCAAGTGACCCTCCACATGACTCCGCCCTGCCCCCAGCCCCCACATTCTCCACATCCCCTCCCATGATCCATCCCCTTTACCTGGGGATAGAGGGGTTCTGTCCTCCTCCCGTTGCACCTTCGGAACTGCAGCGGTGAAAGGAGCAGAACGTGGGGCCGCTGGGGCCCCACACCAGCAGCTCCTCTGGCAGCTTTCCCAGGAACTGCAGCGGTGAAAGGAGCAGAATGCTGGCAGCTCCTTCCATGGCTGTACCGCCCTCAGCCCCACCTCCCCAGTCCTGTCCTCTGGCAGGGTTGCTGTACAGATGGAGGAGACCCTGCGTGGAAGGGCTGAGGGTGGGGTTGGCGGTTCTGCTCCTTTCCTCGTTGCAGTTCCCGGGAGAGCCCTGAACAACAAGGCTCTCCTGGGAACCGCAGCAGCGAAAGGAGCAGAATGTGGGGGCACCGGCACAGCTGCTCTACTTATCCCTAGCCCTGCCCCCCGCAGCCCTGTCCTCTGGCGGGGCTGCTGTACAGATGGAGGAGAGGAGACCCTGCATGGAAGGGCTGGTGGCAGTGCAGCTGCACCGGAGGAGCTGCCAGCGTGGGGCCCCAGCAGCCCCACATTCTCTTGCTCTTCTTTCCGGTATGTCATACCAGCTATAAACATCTTGCTGGTACAGCGTACCAGACCAGACCACCCTACTTGCACTGCCGGTGTGAAAAGGTGTTCCACAGTTCTGCTATGGCTCTACCTGGGTCAATATTTTCCTAACATATTTTGAAGCTAGAGACTTTAAAAGAGAGGCCTAGGTCATTCATTTTGAGTGTGTCGCTATAGAAAAACTTAAAAACAAAAAAGAAACTGTACACAGGATTGATTCAAATCCAATTTTATAAAAATCTTAAACCGGAAAGACATTGTTCACATCTCATTGAGTTGGATGCCCTTATAAATTATAGTGTTCTATGATACTTTCTACACTATGTTGATATTCTTTCATTTTATGGGCTTCCATTCTGTTTTGCCTCTACGCATATGAACTGTCATAAAGTAAGAAAGCAAAGCTCCGTGGAAAAGAGACAGTTTGGCAGGAGAGAGGGAAAATAAGTTGTCTTCTTCCTTGTATTGATCCCATAAAGAAAGGTCTGCTCTGAATCCTCTTCCTCAGAGTTCTATTCAATGCCATATCCTCTATCATACCACATGCTAATACGTCTTCCTTTATGACCTCCCTCCGCTTCTACTTTCCTTGAATTTTGATCTGTTGGGACTTTATTAACCACACAGTTGTCAGGACTGTGCTTTACATGACCAGACCATCTGAGCCTACGCACTCTCATTTTGTTTCTTTATGGGTGATACTTTGAGCACATCCCTAACGTCCACATTCCTCACATGGTCTTTCCTGCTTACACCTTTCAGACATCTCAATATTTGCATTTCTGTGGAACAGATTATTTGCGCATGTTTCTTCTTTGCTGCCCAAAATTCAGTGCCAGAAATTAAAACTGGACAGAGCCCCATTTTATACACCTTTCCTTTTAATTTTACTGGTGTTTTCCTGTCACATATTACACCACTTATCTCTCTCCATTTGAGCCAGGCATTTATTATCCTAGATCTAATTTCATCCTCCATTTCCCGTTTCTGGAATCCGGATATTTGAAACTTTGTGTTTTTTGGTATTTTGTACCCATCTCATTTCAAAGGTAACTCTTTGCTGTTCACATTGTTGAAATTACATACCATATAGTCTGTTTTTCATCAACTAATTTTGAGCCCATACCTCTCCAACGCATCTCCCCATTTATCAAGATCCTCTTGTAGACTATTATCTGCAAACAGCCTGAGCCAAGGTGCCACCTCCTGTGTGTTCCTTTCAAGGTGAGGATAAATGAGAAATGGCTCCGTGCTGATCCCTGATGCACTCTCACCTTCATCAATTATTCATCTGTTTCACCACTAGATTTTCTGACTATTGATGTTCCACCTATATATGTGGCTTAAACAAGCCTCACACAAAATTCTGGTACCATTTTCTCCCTCAATTACCAGATGATTTCTGTTGGAACTGGGTCAAAGGCCTTTTACAGGTCAGTGAATACCATGTATATATATTTCCTTTTCTCTCCAAATTTTTCCATGAGCTGCCTTAGAAAAGGTGGCAGGGAAGATTTGGGGGGAAATAAAAGCTTACATAGAAAAGCCTGCTGAAAGATCCCCTTTTCCACATTTTAAAATGTTGTGGGTTTCTTTAATGAGGCTTTGGTGCCATGAAAATGGGACATTGGCATTGTTATTGACAGTGTTATTCATGTACATCCGCAAAACACATGTTCACCTGATAATCTGTTCTGCCTTGTGGACATGATAATGAAATATACCCCAGGCTTCCAAGTCTTTGAACATCTCAGGTGTTGTTGTGGTAACTGGTTTTTGGATCCTGTACCTGTCATTTTAATCGAGGTTTTTAATGTACAAAAATGTACATGTACCTTCAGAGGTAATGCAAGTCAGAAGAAATTATGGACTTAAAATATTTTTTATGGTTCAAGTGATTGAAAAAAATATTCTGACATGAAATGCCACCCTTGATTAAAGTTGCAAAAGAAATATACTTGGCACATCACTTCAAAGCATCTTACAGATGTTAACTAGCTAAAGCTTACACCAACTCTGTGAGGTGGGTAAATATGATTATTTCCCTCTTACATTGTAGGGAGACTGAGGCAGAGATACTAATATAAAAAGTTTGCCTCCTAAAAGGCAGTGGTGCTCTGGGAGAAGGGAAAGAACTGCAATTGCGGCATCCATTCCTAGAGGCATATTGTGCCTTTAATATCTCCACTGGGACTAGGGGAACACACTGAAAGTCAGATCTTGCTATGTTTTTGAAAAAGTATAGCTATTTCCACTAGACAGCTTTGCTGGAACAAAGGTGAGCGGGGTTATGGCTCCAATCTGCCCAGATACACCACACTCTGGGGCTGCTAGTGCTGCCAGAAGTTTTAGCTGGTCTCATCACCCTTAATTCCCCAGCACTCTGTAGTCAAATGATTGTGGCATGAATGGATGGGGACTCGTACTTTTTTCTTTCTGTAATATACTTGCTCAGGACGTCCATGATTGATGCTACGTGATTTATCCAAAGCCAGAAGTTAGCCTCAGAGCCAGGATTAGAACACAGGAATTCCTAGCTCTCTCTGTTTAGCCCTATGCTCAAACTACAACAATGCATTCTGTATCACAAAAGCAATCTGTAAGATTTTGGTGTAATTTAATGTGAACCCAAATTGGAACTCTAGTCTTGATTTGGATTTGAACCTGAATCACAAACTCCTTTTTTTTGAGCCTATCTTCACTCTTGTAGATGATGGGAATTGTTCCCACAGATTTTGGAAGAACCACTTGTGATCTTTCCTCCAGACAGTCTCGTCTTTTTTTCTGTTCTTCCCAGTCCCATATAGAATGCTAAGCTTCACTACAGCTACCTCAAACCTCTCTTCTGAAGAGGTGACTCAGACTGAAGTTTCTCACTTTTGAAAAGGAGCTCCTCAAGCAAACAAAAAACCCCACACAACAATAACAAACTCCATGGCAGCTTCCTCACATGCTAAAATACCAAAAGGAAATTTCTCCCATGCGAACTTCTCTGTATTTCTCCCCATGCAGGGATACTCCAGGTGTAGATCTCTCATCCCATATGGAAGGGGCTTAGCCGCCTCTGTTGCAGCATGCCCTAAGCCCCTCACTAAGGGCTTCAAGGCCAAGACTGTAACAGGGTTCAAAAAAGAACTAGCTAAGTTCATGGAGGATAGGTCCATCAATGGGTATTAGCCAAGCTGGGCAGGGATGGTGTCCCTAGCCTCTGTTTGCCAGAAGCTGGGAATGGGCGACAGGGGAGGGATCACTTGATGATAACCTGTCTGTTCATTCCCTCTGGGGCAACTGGCATTGGCCCCTGTCGGAAGACAGGATATGGAACTAGATGGACCTTTGGTCTGACCCAGTCTGACTGTTCATGTGGACCAGGCTAGGGAACAGTGGGCACTGGGGGGATGCATATTGTCCTTCCAGTGGCTCTGGAGAGCTAAGGGGAGAAAACGAAACAGAGCCACAGGCTGTATTCTACCTTATAGGTAGTATGCCCCTTTAAAAATGGTTTCAGGGGCTGCTGCAGTCAGCTAGAGAATCTTGAGCACCATGGATCCATTGGAGCAGTGGTGCGAGGGTGCAGGGTGGATGTACCCACAAGGAGCACAGAGCCAGCACAAGGCCCGTATGGGATGGTTCTAGTCTCCCATTGGCCCTTTGAGTAGACCCTGAACCCCCATCATAAGAGATGGAGAAGAAATTCAGCAAGAGGAGCCTTGCAGTGCTTCCTCTCACTAAACAATTGATGCATTGTTATCTGATAGCCATCAGAGCTGATCTATACAATACCGCCAACCAGACTGCTCTGGCAAGACCTGCCATCTCTAAATATGGCCTTTTGGCAATTCTCACTGTGTAAAAGTCACACCTGTACAGAGGGTCAACAGAAGGCCTACACACTACATAAGTCCTCTAGAGGTTAGGCAGTATGGTCTACTGGCTTGGGAGCTGGCCTGGAGACCTAAGTTCTATTCCCAGCTCTACTATCTATCTGCTGTGTGTGATCTTCAGCAACTTCATCTCTCTTGGTTTGATTTCCCCTGCCCGTCTTGCCTATTTATTTTATAAATTGTCTGGGGAAGGTCATAGTCTCTTACTAAGTGTTTATACAGTGTCTAACACAATGGGGTCCCATTCTTGGTTGAGGCTTCTGAGGCAATACCTTAGAAAAATTAATTAGTAGATAGGCCTTGTTCTGGCCCTTTGGATGGGATGAATTTCACCCATTTTTACTCTTTATTTAAATTAGAAAGTAGGTAAATATGAAAACTGCCCTTTCATCATTCACATCTGAGAAGCTTCCCTTGATTTGCCAGTTGATTAATCTGGCCCATTGTTCTTATTAAAACAATCCAATTCAGATGGAAGTGGGCTATTCTCAACAGTTGACAAAAAGGGAGGAAAAATTACTTTTGTAGTGCTAATGAGTTCAATGTAATCAAGGTGGCCCATTTCAAACAGTTGACAAGAAGGTGAGTATCAGCAGGGGGGGAAATAGTTTTTGTAGTGACCCAGCCACTCCCAGTCTTTATTTAGGTCTAATTTGATGGTGTCCAGTTTGCAAATTAATTCCAGTTCTGCAGTTTCTTGTTGGAGTCTGGTTTTGAAGATTTTTTTGTTGAATAATTGCCACTTTTAAGTCTGTTGTTGAGTGTCCAGGGAGATAGAAGTGTTCTCCTACTGGCTTTTGAATTTTATATTTCTTGATGTCAGTTTTGGGTCCATTTATTCTTTTGCGTAGAGACTGTCTGGTTTAGCCAATGCACATGGCAGAGGGGCAATGCTGCACATGATGCCATATATCACGTTGGTAGATGTGCAGGTGAACGAGCCTTTGATGGTGTAGCTGATTGGTTAGGTCCTATGATAGTGTGCCTTGAATAGATATGCGGACAGAGTTGGCAACGGGGTTTTTGGCAGGATTTGGTTCCTAGGTTATTGTTTTTGTTGTGTGGTGTGTAGTTGCTGGTGAGTATTTGCTTCAGATTGGGGGGCTGTCTGTAAGCAAGGACCGGCCTGTCTCCCAGGGTCTGTGAGAGTGAGCGATCATCCTTCAGGATAGATCCTTGATGATGCGCTGGAGAGGTTTTAGTTGGGGGCTGTAGGTGACAGCTATTACTTTCTTTGCTGGGCTGGTCCTGGGTACCTTGACTTCTGGGTACCTTCTGGCTCTGTCAATCTGTTTCTTCACTTCACAAGGTGGGTATTGTAGTTTTAAGAATGCTTGATAGAGATCCTGTAGGTGTTTGTCTCTGTCTGAGGGATTGGAGCAAATGCGGTTGTATCTTAGAGCTTGGCTGTAGACAATGGTCTGTATGAAATGTGGTATAAGATGTGGTCTGGATGGAAGTTGGAGGCATGTAGGTACGTATAGCAGTCAGTAGGTTTCCGGTATAGGGTGGTGTTTATGTGACCATCACTTATTTGCACTGTGGTGTCTAGGAAGTGGGTCTCTTGTGTGGACTGGTCCAGGCTAGGTTGATGGTGGGGTGGAAATTGTTGAAATCCTGGTGGAATTTCTCAAGGGCTTCTTCCCATGGGTCCAGATGATGAAGATGTCATCAATGTAGTGCAAGTAGAGTAGGGGCGTTAGGGGACGAGAGCGGAGGAAGCGTTGTTCTAAGTCAGCCATAAAAATGTTGGCATACTGTGTTTGACAGATCACCTGCCCAGTCCATTTATCTCTGGGTTTCTGAGCTTGCACGTGAGATCCCAATTAGAGTCCACATTTAACTTTACTAGTATTCCATTTTCTACAAAGTCCCCAACATGCATACCAGTGTCAAAAGCTGATGCACAAATCTTCATCACAGTTTCTAATGTAAATATCTTCCCAGAAATACTGCATAATCACCATGCCATTGTTTTACCATGGTGGGTGATTTATACGGCGATCGAGTATTGGGATATACTTTACATGCTCTGCCTTAACCTTAGAATTTGATCCCGCAAAACACTGAAACTTTCCTGAGAGGTTCTGAGTGCCTTAAACTCCCAGTGAAGTCCATAGCAGGTGAGATTGTTCAGGACCGCCCATGTTCAAGATGTTATTCAGCAAAGCATTACACCAATAATGTCTAATATCATGGGATGTCTTTTCTGAATAGCTGCGAAGGAAAGGAGGTGGTGGCCTTAATTCTACAAGGTGCTGAGTGCCATCTGCACTGTTCTGATAACCCTTCTTTCCATTGGTATTAATGGGAGCAGAGGGTTTTCGGCACTTCACAGGATAAGACTTGACATGTGCAATAAGTAACATTTTGGAAAAAAGCAATCCATATGTGGCATAAAATGATTTCTTTTATTTGAAATTAAATTCATTCACTTGTTCCACTCAGAAAATGTATTGAAATTTTGTGCCATTATCTAACTAAATCTCTGAAGATATTTTTCTTGAAGCTTATGGTAGCTTGCATATATATTTGCATAAGTTTATATAAAATGTGGTGGCTTTTATTCCTGACTTATGGTTCCAAATTGCTGCTGAAAATGAAGTTCATGACACACTTTTTACACTGCCACAGAACCTCAAAATACCCATTGATCTGCTTCTATCAGAACGACCAAGAAATGAATGCTTCAGAAGTTGTATTAAACAAAAATGCCACACCGTATAGCAATCAATTCTGTGTTTTTATAGTTGCTGAAAGACTTGCATTTTCCTCTCTAAATGATCTGTCTTCTGTACACAGAGATGTCCATCAATCTTTTCAGTTTGCCATTTATTGCAGTCATATTTTATATCAAAAACATGTATAACTAGCTAAATAGCTGATGCATTGCTATTTTACACCAATTTTTCAGACAGGAGAAAAGAATATTCCTTTTACCAAAAGCTTTCTGATGTGTGTATACTGAAAACATACTGATTTAATGACATTTTCAATCCATCCTGGCTTGCTATTGCATTCAAAAAGTACTTAGAGGAGGTAGTATATGAGATTAAGCATGTGCAACAGTGCCATCCTATTCATACTAAACAATATAAATGATGGCATTTTCCCTTTGGCACATATTGATTTTCCCCTGGCTACTGAGTTAAGATTCATACTGCTGTCGTTCTCTTAATTCAGTCTGGTCTGACCCCAACTACGATAGAGAGAAAGGTCTGAATACTGGCAAAATATACAAAGCATTGTTCAGTTTAACATGAGAGTATTTATTCTGCACTGCAAAGTCAAAACATCAAAATGAAGAACTATTATTTTATGCTTAACAGAACATTTTCATATCTGTGAGAAAGGAATCTGCAATTTCTGTTACCTAACTACCTGTATGGGCCTCAGCATCTCCCAATCATTAATGTGGTTTATCCTCACAAACCCTCGGTGAGGTAGGAAAGTATTACTTTGTTGCACGGATAGGGGGAACTGAAGAACAGTATAAATATAAGTGACTAGTTCAAAATCAGAGAGAAAGTTTGTGGCCAAGCAAGGGACTGCGTCCAGAGCTTCTTGAGACCCAATCCAGCACTCAAGACCATCCTTCCTGCCCCTTCTGTGATTCTGCAATGAGAGTTGGATCTTAAAAGTTAGGAAGTGTCAGGTTTAAGGTTGCTCAGGCAACCTTAATTTGGCCTTCTTGGATATATGCATTATGATCAAGTGTTTCATTACATCTGCACATAGCACTTCTTCCACAAGACCACTGTATCAGTCAGTGCTCAGGAAGAATGCAGAAGGAGACAGAATTAAGATTACGTAGGCAACTGTAAATCTTGTGTTTCTAACTTTTCACTGTTCAGCTTTGCAAACTAACAGGTTTCAGAGTAGCAGCCGTGCTAGTCTGTATCCGCAAAAAGAACAGGAGTACTTGTAGCACCTTAGAGACTAACAAATTTATTAGAGCATAAGATTTCGTGGGCTACTGCATCCAAAGAAGTGGGCAGTAGCCCACGAAAGCTTATGCTCTAATAAATTTGTTAGTCTCTAAGGTGACACAAGTACTCCTGTTCTTTTTGCAAACTAAATAACTTTCTTTTAAGATGGCGGGGCGGGGGACGGGGTTGTGCGTGTTTAACTATCTAGAGTCAAAAGCGATAAAGAATCCTGTGGCACCTTATAGAGTAACAGACGTATTGGAGCATAAGCTTTCATGGGTAAATACCCACTTCATCTCATTCATTTGACAAAGTGGGTATTCACCCACGAAAGCTTATGTTCCAATACATCTGTTAGTCTGTAAGGTGCCACAGGACTCTTTGTTGCTTTTTACAGATCCAGACTAACAGGGCTACCCCTCTGATACTATCTAGAGTCAGCGAAGTTAAGGGGGCAAAGAATCAGCTATCAGACCTTCCCTAAATTTAAGACCATTTCTTTGCATAGAGGTGTGATCACACATGGACAGAGGCAAGTTAAGTCTGGGCTGGAAAGCTGGTTTGCAGGCCAACTCAAAACGATATGGCTGAACTTGAGAGTTTCTGACTTTTCTAAAGGCAACATTTGCTTTGCTGCTGGCAGGATTTTTGTTCTTTCTCTGGCCTTTCATTAACAGCTTCTTTGCTGCCACATGAACCAGTAGCATGGGGGCAAGAACTCTCAAAATAATGGCAGCATGGTCTGCTGCAGCACATCTGTTGGCGCACTGCTAGATCTCTCTCGCTAGCTCCCATTTGTATGATGACTTGCCTACCAGGGGAGATACTGTGAGAAAGTGAAATGAATCAATCATACATTTAAATTTGACAGTTCCATTCCTAGATACATTGGGTGTGTTTAGAGGTCTTTGTTAGGGTAAATTGCAGCCCCCGTCCAGCCAGACACTGTTTGTTAGGATGCAATGGGACCTCCCTTAAATCCAATAGGAATGGGAGAAATTCTATAAGGGACATATGAAGTTCAAAACAATGGTGAAAGATGAATTTATCTTCAAATTTGTAAAGGAATATCACAAAACCTGCTACACTTTCAATGGAATGGTGGTAGAGGCTATATATACATATTTTTATATTGGTGCCCCATATTTTCCCCCCCTTTGGCTCAAGCTATCTGCCAATCATTGGGGCCTTGCAGGGCGCAAGCTTGATTCCATTAGGATGAGCAATTGATATGAATCTGGTATTTTTTTTTATCCTGTTTAGTCACCCCAAAAAAGAAAAAGAATGCAAAGTCTTGTTTCCCTGATCACAGAAGAAACACACAACAGCAGATAGCTTCCTTGCTCAGGAATTCCCATGTCTGCCAGTCCAGCAGGAACTTTCTCTCTCTGCACCTTCTGAGTCATGTTCACAACTCCTCCTTCTGGCTTTCTGCCTCTAACTGCCTACCACCTTCAACCACTATCGTAGCATTTGCAACCAGGGACACCCCTCAGCCAAGTCAGAACTAAGTCTCATTGGCCATCCCTGTTCTGAATTCTGGCCCAGAGCATTAATGTATTCTGGGACATGTGGTTCCCAGGTGTCAGGGAACTATTGACGAAGGGATGTTGGGAAAGGGGGCAGGATATATAAGAAGCAGCTTTCCCTTCAGTAGGGAAAAGAACAGGGAAGAGATATCATCTGGTCTCTGTGGTGAGAAGAGAAACATTTGGAACAACAGTGGCTATCATGGTTTCTCCAAGCAAAGGTCCTGGGAGGCTGCCCCAGGAAGCCTGCAATGGGCTAGGGAGAAGGTCTGGAGGTGGGCTGTATGAAGGGTGTGGGTCTGTATGGTGCAGGGCTGCTTGGAATTCTAAACCCAGATAGGGAGCTTCCATTTTTAGTGGGTGAAGTTTATGGAACTTTTTGTTTAGTTGTATTTTTGTTTATGCCAGAAGGGAAGGATATTTGTTGGTTTTGGCTAAATTGTGTTGTCTTTTGTTTTAAGTTCTCTGGCTGTTTGAATAGAAACTGAGGCAATGGATGGTCTAATGCCAGGCATGCCAGAGTTGCACCATCATTTTTACATAGGTTCTGAACTTAGCAAAATGAGTTATCCCTTACCTACAAATTACTTGCCAGTTAACTTGTCTTAAATACCATTTCTTCATTCTCTTTATTGGCTGGTTAATAACAGTCATCCACCATCTAGCCTTTAAGAGCCATCTGATGTCCATAGGCCTACTGGCCTGTCAACATGACAAACTTAAATTAATAATCTAATTGGAAGGATTTTGAAGAATGACTCATGACATTTTCTTAACATTTTGAAAAATATAGCAAGGCGGGGAATGTTTTATCTGGGTCACTAGACTGCAAACATAAGTTATTCTTTGACCTTTATCTCCTACTTCCCACTTTGAAGAGTTAATAAAACATGCTTTCCAGGGAAAGATCTGCAACTACATTCTGTAGGCAAGAGTAGAAATATTTCACCCTGTTCCAAAACAAATTAAAACTTAAATGTTTGTCTGTTCTTCCCCACTCCTCCCGCCTCCCCCATTTCAGCACTAGTTGACCTTGTATGCAGTGTGAATACAGTAACTTTAATATAAAAGGTGTCTGGATGACTTTTGGTAAGCATCCAAATCCCTGAAGAAACTTTCATAATCTCAGAAACCACTGCGGCTTTGTAGGGTGCACTGCATTGGGAGAAAACTCACTAGCATAGGGTTAAAAACATGTCAAGGGAATTAATGAATTCCTCCCTCCTCCCCCCAATAACTTGACATGTCAACAAAAAAAACAGAAATATGCAAAACTCTGACCAGCTCTACCTGTGAGTCTTCAAAATCTAGCTATTTAAAAATGAAAGACATTCTCTAATAAGGCCAAAGCAGCTACCTAATGGGAGCTTGGATCCCAGGCCCAATTAGTCACTCCTCAGGCTGGTTGGGAAAAGACGTTCTTTGAAAGTAGTGTTCTCAGACCAAAGGAGGGGGAACGACAGGGAGTTTCTCATGGGTTCCTGTGACAATTGTCATGCTGAAGGAATAGGGGTGAAGGGCTTTAAAGGGACTCTCATGCAGTCCTCCTTTCCCAAACAAAAATATTTACTTCAGTATGGAATGGGCCCTCTAATGAAGGTGAAAATGGTGGGATCCTTCCTGTGATTCTCCCTTACAGCAACCATTTTAGCCCATGCTCATTTTCTCAGCTATCAAGTACTATTGCCATATTTTAATGTGTCAACTCTGTGACTGAACTGATAGTTCTGTAGTAAATTACAGTAAATCCGGCTACAGTTTAAAGATAAATAGGGTGGAAATTTGGAGGCTCTAGGACAAGGGGTGAAAGTAATTTAAAGGACTAATTGGTACACCAGAGTCCTGACCGGGGGCGTGGCCTCAACCGGAAGAGGCGTGGCCTCAACCGGAAAGAGGCGGGGCCTTTCATGAATTAAAGGCCCTGGGGGTCGGGCTGTGGCTGGAAGCCCCAGGGTCTTTAAATCACCCTGGAGCTACCAGCTGCAGAGGTGGCTGGGAGCCTCAGGGCTCAGGGGTGAATTAAAGGGCCCGGGGCTCCGTCCACCATGGAGCTCCAGGCCCTTTAAATCACCGCGGGAGCCCTGCCGCTGCTACCCCTCCTGCTGCCGGGCTTGGGTGGGAATTTAAAGGGCCGGGGCTCCCTGGAATAGCAGGAGCACTGGACCCTTTAAATCCCTGCCCAAGCCCGCCTGCAGGAGCCCTGGGGCTCCGGCAGCGATATAAGAAGGCCAAAAATGCAAAACCTGAATGTCTCAGTTGCTGAAAACTGAATTTTTTTTGGTTTCCATTATTTGACAAAAGTTGACACTTTTTTCTTGGTGGAAAAATCCAACCAACTCTAGCCAATATGTTTGTTAGACTAAGAATCAAGTAAGTATTGTAGACCTATAATGTCTTGTGATATAATAGCACTCAGAAGTGGTGATAGCAGAGTTGTAAGGAGCTGACAATGGAGTTTTACTAAAGAAAACCCATTATTTAAGAAATGAACCATCTCTTTGTAGGGAATGATGGGTTTGATTCTTCCACAGTCAATTATATAAAAGAACAAACCTTCCCAGAGTTTCATTGTCCTTCTTACTCACTGTCATGGCCTTTCTTCTCAGAGATGTTAGATCCTGGAAGATAAAAATCTCTTTCCAGCAAATCATATTGTCCCTGTCATCTTGCCATCTCTTTATAGATAACAACTAAGCTGCAACTCTGAACTTAGAAAAAAAAACCTCTTTAATGACAGCAAGCTGTGCTTAACCTTATAAAAGCATCTTGCAATGTCTGGGTCATAAAACATTTTTTGCTCTCTCGTGACTGATGTAATTTTACTATGTTTCATCTCCTAACCTTAAGAAATACCAAAATACTTGTACTTGGAGATTGCCAGGATGAACCACACTGTATAAATTATGCCATTTCTTAGAACCCGCTTGGTGTACAAAAAAAAACTTTTATTACCTCAATCTCTCATTGCTCGAGAGTGCTTATTATGGTAGTGGTAGCAGGAAAAGGGAGCAAGAGGAATTTATGACACCCCCACACCAAAAAAATCCATCACTTGAAAATAAAGCTTGAAGGAATTTGTGGGCTGACAAACACCTGTAAACAATTATTATGGTTTATTTTTGGGCATTCTTACTTCTAGGAAAATTCCCGAAGAGAGAATTTCCAAATCATTTCATGGTGCTTTTCCTATGCACCAAAACGAAAGGTTCCCAAGGATAGCTTTGGAAGAGATTTGTCTACTAGGAAGAAAGTTGAGAGACTGACAAAGAGAGGAAAGCTAACTTTTCAGGCAGCTCATAATGGGCAAGCTAATATATTTTGCTAATTAAATTTAATTTATACACAGCATTTGGAGGAACAGTGGATGGAACTTCAAAGGAGAACCTTCTGTATGCCATGCTTTCACATATTTAGGCCCCAGTTTACCAACACACTTAGGCATGTGCTTTGCTGAAGAGGGGCCCTTTTCAATGAGGTTTTCTTTGCCCCTTTGTTTTTTAAAACAATCCGTATATGTTGTGATTCCATAGTGGAATTAAATACACATTTCCCTTGGTCAGTTCTATTTAGGATTTGGGTAGAGGTAGCAAAGGGGCTGGTCTGTGTTTGATTTGCTGCCTGGGTTTTGTAATAGGTTGTGTACACTGCTAAATGCATGGAGTACCCTTGTTAGAGTGTATGCCAACTCCACACAGGCCCAACTGATCTCAGAGGGAGTCAGACCAAATGCATAAGTGGAGATGGCACAATGATTCTGTGCCTGTTCCAAGTCCGGACCTACATACGTCACTGGGCGAGTAAGAAATCTATGCAAATGAGTTCTTCACCTCCTTCCCTTGAGTGGTGCTCTATGGATCATGGTCCCCCTGCACTGAGAGAGGCTACAAGAGAAGTTCTGCAGTGTGAACTTCCTGTGAAGTACCTGCAGGATATAAAAATGAGGTGCAGGCTGAATCTTTTGCAATGAAAAACCAAAAAAGTATCTTTTAGTGGAAGTAAGGTTGCTGTGTCTTCTGCCCACTTTCCATCTCCAGCTCTTGTTGGTAATGGAGGGTGGTAGTCTATGAACTAATGGCCATCATCTAAAGTTTTCACCCAAGACTACACAGAGGCATTGGGCATGCACACTGATTCCCTAATGTCACCATCCTTTTTCTTGCCTAAGAGGATTGAGTAGGACTGAGTGAAAATTAGAATTTCTATCCTGTAGGAAATTCCAATATTTCAAGAGTGTTTTTTGTGTTTTCCCAGATTGGGATGAAAAGTTTCAGGTCCGTTCAACAAACTAAAATATTCTCATTTGGGTCTTTTTTCCCAATGGAAATTTGGAAAAACCTTCAGCAAAAACAAAATTTTCCAGAAGAATTTGCAGAAATTTAGTTTTCCACCAAAATTATTCCTACAGAAAATTCCAGACCAGGTGTATTACAGAGATCATACATCTGGGATTTGGGCCTTAGACTGTAGGATAAAATCATCACTGGTAGTTTGCAGATGGCGCAAATTGGAGTGGTAGATAATGAAGAGGATAGGTCACTGATACAGAGTGATCTGGCTTACTTGGTAAACTGAGTACAGGAAAACAATTTGTGTTTAATATGGCTAAATGTAAATGTATACATCTAGGAACAAAGAATGTAGGCCATACATACAGGACAAGGGACTCTATCCAAGGAAGTAATAACTCTGAAAAAGATTTGGGGGTCATGAAGGACAATCAGCTGAACATGAGGTCCCAGTGTAATGCTTTGGCCAAAAGGGCTAATGTGATCCTTGGATGCATAAACAGGGAAATCTTAAATAGGAGTAGAGAGGTTATTTTACCTCTATATTTGGCACTGGTGTGACTGCTGCTGGAACACTGTATCCAGTTCTGGTGTCCTCATTTCAAGAAGGATGATGATAAATGGAAAGGGTTTCAAAGAAGAACCACAAGAGTGATTAAATGATTAGAAAACATCCCTTATAAAGATAGACTGAGGCAGCTTGATATTTTCAGCTTAATATAGAGAAAGTTAAAGGGGTGACTTGATTGATCTATACATTCCTACATGGGGAACATATTTGATAATGGATTCCTCAGTCTAGCTGAAAAAGGTATAACACAACTGACTGGCTGGAAGTTGAAGCTAGATAAATTCAGACTGGAAATAAAGTGTAAATTTTGAACAGTGGGAGTAACTAATCATTGGAACAATTTGCCAAGGGTAATGGTTGATTCCCCATCACTGGCAATTTTTAATTGATATTTGATTTGATATTTTTGTTTTTCTAAAAAAATCTGCCCTAGGAATTATTTGTGGGAGGTTCTCTGGCCTGTGTTATGCAGGAGGTCAGACTAGATGATCTCAATTATCTCTTCTGGCCTTGGAATCTGTGAATAGTACAGGATTTATCAGATGACAAAGTTCCTACCACTGTAGGGCAAACCCTGTACATCATATTCTGGCAAGACTCCTACTGGTGTCAACTAGAGTTTTTATGCAGTGTTGTTGCAGCTGTGTTGGTCCCAGGATATTAGAGAGACAATACATGCTTCCCAATACACACAAAGATGCACAAAATACACAAGGGAACCCAGGCAGACCCAATCTGGCCACAGCACTCTTATTGAAGGAATATCAGGATTCCTATGAACCATCCTCAAACCACTCCCCGCACAAAGGGCTAGCTTCCTCCAGGACACAACCAACATCCTCCACGTACTCTGCAACATTAACAATCTCCCTCAGAATACCATCCTTACTATCATGGGTGTCACTTCCTTATACACCCACATAGCTGCCTGCCTCAAATATTTACAAGACAATGAGCAACCCTCAGATATCCACCCCAAACACATCACCAAACTCATCCATTTAATCTTAACCTAAAGCAATTTTACATTCAACAACAAACACTTTGGCCAAACCATGAGAACTACCCTGGGTACTAAGATGGCTCCCCAATATGCCAACCTTCTCATGGGTCAACTTAAAGAAGAATTTCCTGAAAAATGCACCACAGAACCAACAATATACTTGAGATACATCAATGATATTTTCATCCTCTGGCCAGACATCTTAAACTCCCTCATAGATTTTCATCACAAGTTCAACACTCACCACCTGTCTATTAAGCTCTCTCTGGAACACTCCCA
Source organism: Trachemys scripta elegans (assembly GCF_013100865.1). NCBI lineage: Eukaryota > Metazoa > Chordata > Testudines > Emydidae > Trachemys > Trachemys scripta. The sequence continues at coordinate 112,306,969 of NC_048303.1, read as the reverse complement.
CACTAACGTCAACTTCTTGGAAACCATGATCAGTTTCAATAATGGAAACCTAGAGACAACTATATACAAGAAACGCATGGATCACAAAACCTACCTTCATAGATCCAGTAACCACCCTAAACACACCAAGAAATCAGTTATCTTTAGCCAGGCACTCAGATACCACAGAATATGTTCCAAGAAGAAAGTCTAGGATATGCACTTTAAAGCACCCAAAACCACCTTCACCAAACAAGGACAACTCCACCAGAGAAGTAGATCACATCATGGAATAAGCCATCCCAACCCCCCTGCTTCAGTGCAGAAATAAAACAGCCTCTGACCACACACCCGTAGTTTTCACCTACTACCCCACATTGGAACCCATACAGGATAGCATCAAACAAGTACAACTCATATTTGATGGGTACCCCATCCTGAAAGAAACCTTTCCTGAAGGCCCTTTTCTGGCATTCAAGCAACTCCACAATCTCTCCAAGTTCATTGTCAGAAGCAAGCGCCCCATGGACCAGGACACACCAACTCAAAGCAGTACCAAACAGTGCCAGAACAATAGATGCAAACATATCTTCATGACAGACATATATCCACACACTACTACAATAAGTAACACCTCCACAACATAATCAACACACCTTTCAAGATCCAATGGATCCTACACATGCCTATCATAACGTGGTGTACTTCATCCAGTGCACTAAATGCCACAATAACAACTGTGTGGGTGAAACCAGACAGTCATTACACACTTGAATGAACTCACACAGGAAAATAAAAGACAAATTCATCCCATCACCGGAGGGGGAACATTTTTCACAAAGCGATCATTCTATACCTGACTTATCAGTCCTTATCCTCAAAAGAAACCTGCACAACACTTTTAAAAAAAATGAGCCTGGGAGCTTAAATTCATAACTTTGCTACATACTAAAAATCAGCATTGTATTTAGCTATGACACTCATAGTACCTTTCCCAAACCTGAAGAAGAGCTCTGTGTAAGCTTGAAAGTTTGTCTTTCTCATCGACAGAAGCTGATCCAATAAAAGATATTACCTCACATGCCATGTGTCTCAATTAGAGCTTGGCAATCACAATTCAGGAAAGATCTAAAGATACAAGACATTGACCACATCTATTTACAATAGCCCTTATTCAAAAAGTCAGCATTTACCAATAATTACTATAGTTATCTGCTCTTCTATGCATAGGCGAATACTGCAGTATCTCTGATGCTACTTCCATATAATGGATGTCCTTAACTATTTACTGTAAGAAAAAGTATTGCAAGTAGTAATGATATTGCCCATTATACCTAGAGTGGTTACTTGTTTGTTCTGGCATACGTTACTCAATGGTAAAAGTAATTCTTTTTAAGGCGGTCATACTGCTACTGTGGCAAATACTGGCTTTTGTATGGCAGACTTTTTATTTGATTTGAAATACATATTTGTGTTTGGAAAAATGAATTCAGTCCTATGTATTTTACCTATGTTATTATTACATTAAAAAGAGAATCTGATACCATTTCTCTCTCGTTGCATAACAACTCATTCACAGTGTAAACAGCAAAAGATCTGGGCAGATTTTTCATTCAGGGCTTGTTTTGTATTGTACACAGAGTGTCTCACTAAAGATTTAAAAGTAAAAAAAAAAATAAAGCAAAAAAAAAAATTTTAGTATTCTATATAAGTTCTTATACTACCCTCATCATTGTAGGATCAAAATGCCTACCAATAGTGAATTAAGGGATGTTAGTAACATCTGTCTTCTCAGGGGGAGAATTGTGTAGTATAATGTAGTGTCTTGTTTTTGGATGGTTTGTTATTTTATTAAATGTCCATTCTGCTATATTTGTTAGAGAAGGAAAGGTCGGAAAAAAAGTGCACCTTTCACTTGGAGAAGGTAGAGAGGTTTGAGATGGTCAGAAGAAGTTATTATAAAACATACCAAAAATGCCCCAAATTTAACTGCTGTCTTGAAAATTGTGGAGAGGGCCGGAAGAATGGAAAGATAATTTGTTCGCTTGTAAAAATGTAATAAGAAAAGCCAAAAAGGAGTTTGAAGAACAGCTAGCCAAAAACTCAAAAAGTAATAACAAAATGTTTTTAAAGTACATCAGAAGCAGGAAGCCTGCTAAACAAACAGTGGGGCCCCTGGACGATCGAGATACAAAAGGAGCACTTGAAGATGAGAAAGTCATTGCGGAGAAACTAAATGAATTTTTTGCTTCAGTCTTCACGGCTGAGGATGTTAGGGGGATTCCCAAACCTGAGCCGTCCTTTGTAAGTGACAAATCTGAGAAATTGTCACAGATTGAAGTGCCATTAGAGGAGATTTTGGAATTAATTGATAAACTTAACAGTAACAATTCACCGGGACCAGATGGCATTCACCCAAGAGTTCTGAAAAAACTCAAATGTGAAATTGCAGAATTATTAACTATGGTTTGTAACCTGTTCTTTAAATCAGCTTCTGTACTATATGACTGGAAGATAGCTAATATAATGCCAATATTTTAAAAGGGCTCTAGAGGTGATCCCGGCAATTACAGACCGGTTAGTCGAATGTCAGTACCAGGCAAATTAGTTGAAACAATAGTAAAAAATAAAATTGTCAGACACATAGAAGAACATAAATTGTTGAACAAAAGTCAACATGGTTTCTGTAAAGGGAAATCATGTCTTACTAATCTATTAGAGTTCTTTGACGGGGTCAGTAAACATGTGGACAAGGGGGATCCAGTGGACATAGTGTACTTAGATTTCCAGAAAGCCTTTGACAAGCTTCCTCACCAAAGGCTCTTACGTAAATTAAGCTGTCATGGGATAAAAGGGAAGATCCTTTCATGGATTGAGAACTGGTTAAAAGACCGGGAACAAAGGGTAGAAATTAATGGTAAATTCTCAGAATGGAGAGGGGTAACGAGTGGTGTTCCCCAAGAGTCAGTCCTAGGAGCGATCCTATTCAACTTATTCATAAATGATCTGGAGAAAGGGGTAAAAGGTGAGGTGGCAAAGTTTGCAGAGGATACTAAACTGCTCAAGATAGTTAAGACCAAAGCAGACTGTGAAGAACTTCAAAAAGATCTCACAAAACTAAGTGATTGGGCAACAAAATGGCAAATGACATTTAATGTGGATAAATGTAAAGTAATGCACATTGGAAAAAATAACCCCAACTATACACACAATATGATGGGGGCTAATTTAGCTACAACTAATCAAGAAAGAGATCTTGGAGTCATTGTGGATAGTTCTCTGAAGATGTCCACGCAGTGTGCAGCAGCAGTCAAAAAAGCAAACAGAATGTTAGGAATCATTAAAAAGGGAATAGAGAATAAGACGGATAATATCTTATTGCCCTTATATAAATGCATGGTATGCCTACTTCTTGAATACTGCATACAGATGTGGTCTCCTCATCTCAAAAAAAATATACTGTCATTAGAAAAGATTCAGAGAAGGGCAACTAAAATGATTAGGGGTTTGGAACGGGTCCGATATGAGGACAGATTAAAGAAGCTAGGGCTTTTCAGCTTGGAAAAGAGGAGACTAAGGGGGGATATGATAGAGGTATATAAAATCATGAGTGATGTGGAAAAAGTGAATAAGGAAAAGTTATTTACTTGTTCCCATAATATAAGAACTGGGGCCACCACAAGAAATTAATGGGCAGCAGGTTTAAAACAAATAAAAGGAAGTTGTTCTTCACACCGCGCAGTCAACCTGTGAAGTCCTTGCCTGAGGAGGTTGTGAAGGCTAGGACTATAACAGGGTTTAAAAGAGACCTAGATAAATTCATGGAGGTTAAGTCCATTAATGGCTATTAGCCAGGATGGGTAAGGAATGGTGTTGCTAGCCTCTGTTTGTCAGAGGGTGGAGATAGATGGCAGGAGTGAGATCACTTGATCATTACCTGTTAGGTTCACTCCCTCTGGAGCACCTGGCATTGGCCATTGTCGGTAGACAGGACACTGGGCTGGATGGACCTTTGGTCTGACCCAGTATGGCCATTCTTATGTTCTTATACACCTCATTCTCAGGCTTCAAAGAAGACAATATTTGAAAAACTGATTTTTACTCCCCCTCCCCTCCAAAACTAACTGTATTTAGCCTACACTGGAAATCAGAAAATATAAACACACTTAAAAGAGGAAACATAGTTTACAAAGCTAAGCATGGAAAGCAAATATATTTTTGCACAATATCTCTGGTTAATTATTAAGTAAAGGGATCTGGTTGTTAACAGTGTGCATTATATGGTTTAAATTACACTCCTGGAGCATTACAAGACAGAAGTGGGTACATTTTTCTCTTATTATTCCCTAAAGTTCCCTTATTTTTAGGTGGGATGTCTTTATCATTGCAAACTCCCTGAGAGTGTTGGAACTACTATACTGTGAGTCTTCAGAATTATCCTTGCCCTGTGAATGCTGAATGGCCAATCACAATGATCCTCTAGTATAAGCTGGGATTTTTTGGAGCTGTGTTATGTTGTTAATGTTACTAAGGGAACAGGGAGCAGGTGGAAGCACCATCTGTCATCTCTACCTCAACTGGTAATTTACATAAAAGTTTTAAGAACAGCAGCTTAGCACAGAAGCAATCAAAGTAGCAGAGTAAACTGAACGCAAAATCACTGAAATAATTACTGATACCTAATACTTTGGTCCCTGCTGGTTTCTCCTTGTTTTACATTGTTTCCAAATAAGCATGGAGTTGGAAGGAGGATGCCAGATGGACATGGAAAAAGGAGACATAAAAAAACATGTGGACTCTTTTCCTTTTTCCTCAGCGTTTAGGGGACAGTTATGACACATTTACACGGAGCACTATTGCTAGCTAGCTGCAATTTGCCAAACTAACAGAAATACCAACCTCTTTGTTTACTTTCCCTAGTTCCAACTTTTGTTGTAACTTTGGGCCAGATTCTCAGCTGGTGTAAATCAGCATTGCTCAACTCAAGCGAATGGAGCAATTTACAGTCGCTGAGAATCTGGCCCAGTGTTTTACTTTTCTTCATCTCATTTCTCTCTTTTTTAAATATACATCTTAGCATAATTTTAATGTCAATTTCATACTTCTAGTTAGTGCTGTTAGCTGACTGCTTAAAATTTTGGATGAGTAAGACAAATACAGATACATTCAGACCTTTTAGAGCAATTTCTCTCCCTCTTTTAAAGTAAAAGGGCATTCATTCTGTGTTGTATGCTTGTATCAATCATCAGTTCCAGACATGGTTATTTATGGAGTTGAGCAAAAAAAAAAGGAAAACATTTTTCAAAAAATATTTGTTCAAATTCCAAATGCTCATGACCTTTTCAAGTTAGTTCTGCCCTAACCTTTTAAATTTCATCTAAACTTTACTAATATGAATACTCATGAAAAGTTAATTAAGCACTAGTGCTCTCTGATTTTCTAAAAGCAAATCTTGAATTGCATATTCAATATTTTTGATTTGAGAATCACCAAGGTTGTATATATGTCTCTTCAATATATGTTTCACTCTATATGCATCCAAAGAAGTGGGCTGTAGTCCACGAAAGCTTATGCTCTAATAAATTTGTTAGTCTCTAAGGTGCCACAAGTACTCCTGTTCTTTTTACCAAGGTTGAGTGAGCGAGTCCTGGAGTAGGAGTCAGGAGACCTGTGATCTAGTCTTGTTTCTGCCACTGACCTTCTCTGCAACCATGGGCAAGTCACTAAACCACTGTATGCTTCTCTTTCCATTCCCATCCTTCATCATGTCTATATAGATTGCAAGCTCTCTGGAAGAGGAACCCATTGTGTGTTTATATTGTATATAAAATATGTAGCGCAAAGGGGCTTCTCTCTGAGTTGTAGCCTCAGATGCTACCATAATACAAATAAGTATCCCAGTCAAGGAAAATAAACAATACCAGGATTTCAGGGCCGGCTTTAGGATGATTCAGCCGATTCCCCAAAATCGGGCCCGCAACATCCCGAAGGAGCTGCTGCCAAAGTCCCACCACTGTCTTTGGCGGCAGCTCAATCACTGCCGCAGAGGAAGGACCCTCCACCGAAGTGCCGCCGAAGGCACTGGCAGCCAATTGAGCTGCCGTCGAAGTCCCGGCACTGTCGGTGGCGGCAGCTCAATCATTGCCGCTGTCTTCGGCATTTCAGCGGAGGGTCCTTCCTCCGCGGCAATGATTGAGCTGCCGCCAAAGACAGCGGTGCTTAAAGCCGGCCCTGCATGATTTATCAACACAGCATGCATTTTGAAATTCAAATATTCTCCACAGCCCATTTGTAAATGATTCACATAGGGAAATACATTCCATTATGGCTTTTGTGACAAACTTTCAGATAATGAATTTGAGAATTTCTCTGTTTTCAAACAATTCATTGAGACAAAATTGAACATTTAATTAATTATGAGCAATTTACCTCACATTGTTTTATCGCTGATTAATTACACTATTTTCTGTAACTCTTCTTTCTTTGCTCTTCATCATCTTACATAGATGAAGACCATTTGGCTTAAAGTCATGATAAACTCATGATAGAGGTGGTGATGACTGATTGGGGAAGGAGAGAGAGGAGCTAGTGAACTCTATGGCCATCCACTTTATCAAGGTTGTCCATCATTCCCTGTCAGAGGATTCCACAATCTCTTCATCCTTCTAGATTAATTTGTGCTCCTGGATTTCCTGATAGCAACAGTGGGGAGTGACAATGTCTTTCATCCTTGTAGGTTGCAAGGCAATGCTTCTTTCCTCTGTGATGCATATCTTGCCATGACTGAGTATATCTTGAGTTACCACTAATGAAATGAGCTGCAACTCAGACTAACTACAAAAGAACCAGATGAGAGTATATTGCAGCTGTGCTGTGCATTGTGTGCCAACTGGGTGATGTTCATCTACTGCTTACTTTTCACATACCCTGAAGAGGCCTCACATCCTAATCAACTGTCTCTGTCGGATTTGCTGTAGAAATAGTATTCATCTGGAATGCCTAAGTTAATCCTCCAAATGGTGAGGCTCAAGAAACAGCAGGTCAAGACATTGCTTGTGGCAGGCCCTTGTCTCACGAATTTACTATCACTAAATATAATCACCTAATCCCCTAGCCTGAATACATTTAGAAAGCAGGGTAAGATTTTTTCCCCTAGGCACTGTGATAACAATTATCCCCATTTCTCTATTATTTAGTTCACTGGCCAGTACTTCCTCTTCTGAGTCCTGGGTTATTAGCTTCTGAAATGTTAGTGCCTTACTATAAGTGACACTGTGTGTGTCCACATACTGCACTTGTGCATGTCATATATAAACATTTGTAGTAATGAGCATATAACTTGTGGATAATAGGCAGTTTGAATAATCATAGAACACTTGGCAAATCATTGTTTTAGGATTTGATAGGAGGTAAGTGGTCATTTGATGCAATCTTACCATCTAAAAGACTTTTGTAGTAGCAGCTGCTGAAGATTTGGGGAAAGAAGTGGGAAGGGGTATTAAGTCATTAGCTCTCAGAAGATGTTCAAAATAAGGTTATGTGTTATAGTCCAATACTAATCCCCTTCTAGTTCATTTTTTCACTACTGGTACAACATGTTTATCAGCAAAAGAGCATTAGAAACTGCGTAGTGCACAGAATTTTGTGCTATCATTTGAAAACTAAGCAGGATTTCTCTACCTGCTGTGTTTCATTTCAGAATCGAGTACTATCATTACAAACATAGACACCTGTTTGCTCTTTCATTTTTGAATCATCTAATACCAATGTTATCAAAAATTACAAACACCTCCTGGAGGAACAATCCCTTCATTTACCCCTTCCTCTGTGTAAATTGATGTGTCTGATATCTGACCCATACAGAGGACATTTCTGTGCTTTTTTGTTGGTTTGTTTTTTTAAAACCCATTGGGAATACCTGTCCTTATCACTCCAGAAAGTTAGGTTATGTTACTGAGCAAGAATAAATAGCCAAGAAGAGAGTAAATACTGGAAAAAATATACTTCATTGCAAGCCTTTTTATTTATTTATTTGCTTTTCAGTGGAAATCTGGAGGAGCAATAGTCTACACAGGAAATGCTTACGAATGGTCAGACTTCTCTGGAGCGTTTAATATACTTACTCTGGCAGAGAATAAAAATACATATGGGGCAAATTCTGGTGAGGATGTGCATAGATGTATGCTCTAAAATCTATGAGTAGGAGGGGATGCAATGGGTGAGATTTGTCTGCTATGGGCTACCTTCCACCTCAGTGCATCTATACCATTACAGGTCCTCCATCACCTGTGCCATAGATGGTTACTCCAGTAGGACTTGGTAGGCAGCAGGTGTGGAACATGCATTCATAGCCATATTTCACTAGTGGAACCTATTCTCCCTTCTTAGCTAAGATTTGTTGTGTGGAAGCTCTGATTGAACTGGGGGGAGAATTGAGCAGGGCTCAAAACCCAGCCCTGTTTTGGGCTGACATTAGTGATACAAAGGCACTTATTAATAATAGAGAATCACAGGACTGGAAGGGACCTCGAGCGGTCATCTAGGTCAGTCCCCTGCACTCATGGCAGGACTAAGTATTATCTAGACCACCCCGACAGGTGTTTATCTAACCTGCTCTTACAAACTTCCAATGATGGAGATTCCACAACTTCCCTAAGCAATTTATTCCAGTGCTTAACCACCCTGACAGTTAGGAAGTTTTTTCTAATGTCCAACCTAATACGCCCTTCCTGCAATTTAAGCCCATTGCTGCTTATCCTATCCTTAGAAGTTAAGAAGTACGATTTTTCTCCCTCCTGCTTATAACAACCTTTTATGTACTTGAAAACGGTTATCATGTCCCCTCTCGGTCTTCTCTTCTCCGGACTAAACAAAACCAGTTTTTTAAGTCTTCCCTCATAGGTGATTTTCTCCAGACCTTTGATCACTTTTGTTGCTCTTCTCTGGACTTTCTCCAATTTGTCCACCTCTTTCCAGAAATGCAGCACCCAGAACTAGACGCAATACTCCAATTGAGGCCTAATCAGCGTGGAAGAACTACTTCTCATGTCTTGCTTAAAACATTCCTGCTAATGCATCCCAGAATGATGTTTGCTTTTTTTTTTTTTTTTGCAACAGTGTTACATTGTTGACTCATAGTTAGCTTGTGATCCACTATGACCCCCAGATCTTTTTCTGCGGTATTTCTTCCTAGGCAGTCATTTTCAATTTTGTGTGTGCAACTGATTGTTCCTTCCTAAGTGGAGTACTTTGTATTTGTCCTTATTGAATTTCATCCTATATACTTCAGACCATTTCTCCGGTTTGTACAGATCATTTTGAATTTTAATCCTATCCTCCAAAGCATTTTCAACCCCTCCCAGCTTGGTATCATCCACAAACTTTATAAGTGTACTCCCTGTGTTTATGCCATTATGTAAATCACTGATGAAGATATTGAACAGAACCAGACCCAGAACTGATCCCTGCCAGATCCCACTTGATATGCCCTTCTAGCATAACTGTGAACCACTGATAATTATTCTCTGGAAATGGTTTTCCAACCGGTTATGCACCCACATTATAGTAGCTCTTTCTAGGTTGTATTTCTCTTGTTCATGAGAAGGTCATGCAAGACAGAATCAAAAGCCTCACTAAAGTTAAGATATACCACATCTACTGCTTCCCCCTATCCACAAGGCTTGTTACCCTGTCAAAGAAAGCTGCTAGGTTGGTTTGACATGATTTTTTTCTCAACAAATGCATGCTGACTGTTGCTTATCACCTTATTAGCTTCTAGGTCTTTGCAACTTGATTGCTTAATTATTTACCCCATTATCTTATCTTTCTGCATACTGAAGTTAAGATGACTGGTCAGTATTTTCCGGGTTGTCCTTATTTTCCTTTTTATAGATTGGCATTATCTTTGCACTTTTCCAGTCCTATGGAATCTCTCCCATCCATGACTTTTCAAAGATAATCATTAATGGCTCAGATATCTCCTCAGTCACCTCCTTGAGTATTCTAGGATGTATTTCATCAGGCCCTGGCAACTTGAAGACATTCAGCTTGTCTAAGTTAGTGTATACCTGCTTCTTGGAAGGATTCCAATGGTTTGTGTCATGCAGCCAGAATTTGGTAATCGAGCTGGGTTATGACTTGAATTTGCAGCTAGTGCCAGGGTGATGAAAGCCTAGTGCTGTAGCAGGAGCCAAAAGGACAACCTTGTCTGATTTAGTGGGAAATCTGCAAACTTTATGCAGAGTGCACTCACCCCAAATCCCTCCAGTTCAGCAGTTCTGCAGTGAACGATGGCCTTTCCCCTTATTCCACAGCACCTGTTTTAGAAAAATAATTAAACTGTCTTTATTCACTTGGTCCAAACCCTGATGTCTGCAGTCACATTGTGGCTGGCCTCCATTCCTGTGCCCCATTGGGGATGGAGACTCCTTGTTCCTTCTCTTCCCCACTTTCTTGTGCACCAGTGGTGCCAGACACACTACCCTTAATGTTTAAACTGTGAACTTGTGATACGTGGTTTTTTTAAGTCTAGAAGCGTTAAGGCCCCAAATAATTACCAGCTGTCCTGTATCACCCAATTTACTCATCTAACTGCTGTGAATCTCCAGACTATGTGCACAGTGTTGGTCTGATCCGAAGTCCCTGGTAGTGTTTTTAATGATATCAGTGGGCTTTGGATCTAGTCTAATCCCGAATGTCTAAGTATAAAGCTTTATCACAGTTACATTGGAATGACATATTCATGAGGAGAACAAGAGACTAAGATCATTGAGCAAATTATTTGCTGTGAATTATTTACACTGCTGTGTTCTTTATCCAGTGATTGACAGGAAATACCTGACCCAGAGGTGGCTTTTGCTTGTATAAACTATGAATATGAAAATATAATTAAGTAATTACTTTTCTGTTTAGTTATAATGGGCAGGAATATGGTGTTCTGTTCACAGTGCTAGTCTTTTCCTAGCAAAGACTGCTAAAGAAACCTAAAGGGAAGCAACAATGCATTTACATTTTTTTAATTTTGTGTTTGTGTAGTATTATACTAACATATAACTATAATCATACACAGAATACCTTATCAAAGCTATTGGGCAGATGATGCCAAATAAAGTTGGAATAGGTTCTTCCATGCCTACAGAAACATTCTGATATCTTAATATATTCACAAAAATTGTTGATCTGTTTCTTATTTCTGAATCTATTCCAGATTTTCCAGTCAATAATCATGCAAAGTGTCATTGTAGTAATACAAACAACCCTATGCCATCACATTTTCACTACCTGGTTCCCTAACACACATTACTCTTTGATTCTGTAAGGGGGTTTCTCCTCCTACTGTGAAATTGGACATAGGGACTACTTCCATGTTTAATGCTTAAAAGCCAGTGCAGAAATCTTTGACACCCTGAACTGTGTGCATGTAGGTACATACACATATCTGGTGTGAGAGGGGTGTAAGAAAACATCTCGTTAGCATGTTAATTTCTTCTTAACCCTAAATGGCCTCATTATTTTAGCAGAATACTGTTGCATCCAATAATAAACTCACTCAAATAAATACAATTTACAGTGGCTAATCAAGGCTGTGGCACTAGGTTATCAGGGTAGCCACGCCTATCTGCTTCTAATGAATAGATCAATCAGAAATACTGATGTTTTGCTACAGCCCTACCAAGAAAAAACAGCTGCCTTACCACATGGCTTCCAAGAACCTACAAGTTCTAACTAGGTTTTGTGTTATAATGAAAACCCCAAAAGCACTGGAACTGCAAATCCATCAGCCATTGGAGGGCTTATGATGTGTTTTTCACTTTGATGGGGAAATTGTGTTGGGTGCTTTCAACCCAAAAGTACACGGTCATATTGACTTAAATCTCTGTATAGGCAATCATATTCATCCTCAAGTTCCATATCTTGATGATAGTTTATCATCTTCTAGTCTATAGATACAAAGAAGTATGGTCTAACTAACATAGAACAACTTAAAGCTAAAGATGATAAGTAGCACTCTGACATCACAGTGCTGTAAAGATGTATATCTTGACTTTATACATATAAGATAATCTCTCTCTATATATGTAAAAAATAAATTGAGGTCTGTCCTGAACAATCTGTCTGTCTATGTTTCTATAGCTCTTCCCAATGGCAGTGGATTATAAAAACAAATGGGAAATACAGTTCTTTTATAAAGACAAAAGAAATACTTATTTTTGTAATAATCTGTTACTGTTATCTGTCCACCAAGCATTTTCAATTCAGCACCTTGCAAATGGGGAGAAGAGGGAATAAGTATCACTTTTGCTTTGACCTGCATGTACTGAATAAAGCATCATATTATTAGTAACACATTTTACTTACTCATAGCTCTGCACTAATTCAAAAATCATTTACAGTTCATATTTCATCTTATTGTTTCCATAAGTTTTTTTCACAGCAACTCACAAATCCAGATTTATCCTACAACCTCATACTTCTTTACAACAAGCTCAGCATATCTATTCATTTTTTTTCCATACAGAAAGTGGTGAATAATAGAGCAATGAGTGACAAAGTACTCATGTGAAAATGCAATTATATTCAAAACGTATTTCCCCCCCAGAATTCTAATCACTCTTGTCATAAAATTACTGGGAAACTGTGTGGACAATACAAGCCAGTTCATACAGACCTTTGAATTTGGGAAGAAGGTGCATTAAAATTAGATCCAGGCTGAACAAGAACAGGTCATTGGAGTAAGCATTTTGATGCAAATAGAAAAAGAAAAATTTCCTGCAATAATAAAAGAGGCTCAAAGGAGTTCAGAATGACTGTCTATGAGAATTCCATTCCACCCTATACAGTACACACCACCTATCTCTTCTCAGGCTCTGTCCAAACTCATTAGAAAGGTAATTGCAACTGTCTGCTCAAATACTACACAACAGCAATTGCATTTTTTCCCCCTGTCCTTCCTTTCCCATTTGCAGGTAATCTCTGCACTGTGTCTGCAGATGATAAGAGGCAAAGTATGCAAACACTGTATTCCATCTAGCCACCAGTCTATTCAGTTCTGAGCCTTGAGACTGGCAATAAATGTATTTAAAACAGATTGTAAAGAAGTATTGGTGTACTTAGTGGGAGTTTAGTCACGTGAACTCCAAAATCTAGTAAAGCCAGGGTTACTTTCCATTGTGAAAGGGAAACAGCTGTAAAAATGTCGAGACGTTGTAAGCATTTAATAAGCCACTTATGCATCACTGTGAGAAGAACCCATAGAGACAAAAATATATTTCCAGTATGGAATATTTGATTAAATATTCTTCACTGTACATGTGCACAGAATTGAGCTAATTAAATACCACTCAACACATTGTATCAAATTGGCAGCATTTAAAAATACATTAAATATAGTGGGCCAAATTCATCCCTTCTGTAACACCATTAAAATTAATGGGGGTACAGTAAAGATGAGCTTAGTCTATTACATTTATGTTTAAAGTACTATATTGTTCTAAATATGCATTTATGTGTTCGTTGCAATTTATTCTACAATGCGACCTTTTGAGCATATGCAAAACTAAGTAATAGAGCAAAGAGATAAAGATCAATGTCTGAAACATTCAATCCTCTCAGCCCTACCACACGACTTTTATGCCTTCATCCAGTACATCCCAGTCAAAAAATAATCCTGAGAGAAAAGATGAGCTTTGTAGCATGACTTGCAGGTCAACAATGGTGAGGCAAGATCATCAGTTGGTGTAAATCAGTGAAGCAAATTTGACGTCAATGCTTATTTACATCAGTGGAGTATCTGTCTTCTCCTCATGGTTTAGTGGAGCACAAGGGCTGAAGTCCCTTCCATGAAAGCCCTGCCTCCAGACTCTTCCTGGTTAAAGCAGGAGGGATAGCTCAGTGGTTTGAGCATTGGCCTGCTAAAGCCAGGGTTGTGAGCTCAATCCTTGAGGGGGGCCATTTAGGGATCTGGGCCAAAAATCTGTCTGGGGATTGGTCCTGCTTTGAGCAGGGGTTTGGACTAGATGATGTCCTGAGGTCCCTTCCAACCCTGATATTCTATGATTCTAAGTCAAGTGCCTCAGCTGATTTCCTCTGTTGCAGTATCACGGGGGGGCAGTCTGACATACCCAGGACCTGAACCATTTTTAGAGCTTCAAAGGCTGAACACAACACCTTACACTATACCTGGAAATGAACTGGAAGCCAGTGAAGCTCATGGTGCACAGATTCATTGCTCCCTGAGAGAAGTACCAAGAAGCAAGAGAGCCGCTGCATTTTGTATTAACCGTATTTTTCAGGTGACTCCATGTGGAGGACACTGCAACAATCCATTCTGGTGACAAAAGCAAAAATAGCTGGGGTGAAGTCTTACATCCAAAAGAAAAGCTTACTATATCGAGGCCATTCAAAAATGATTGAAGTGATTTAGGGATCCAAAAGCAAGCCCACTAGTGTGTGAACCTGAATAACCGGAAGTAGGAATACACCTCATTGATAAAACCAATGTCATCTACGTTATTCCTTCCTATCCCCCAGCCAGGTTACATTATCTTGGACTTGACTGGGTTTAGCCTCAGCCATCTTGTTGCCATCCAAATCATGTTCCTGGATGGGCAATCTGACCTGAGTGCAGTGCAATGGAGAAATGCAGCAAGAAAAGTGAAACTCAGCATTTCATTGTTTCATTAGAACTTTATGGGCTATGAGAGAGATTGCAACTATTGAAAGAATTTGGTGCAAAAGCACAATTGTGCCTAGGTTTACTCAAAATCCTGAAACAGAAAACATTTTTGCAGTTCTGTGCATCAGTTTTATTTGTCAGAGAGCCTGTGGTCTCCTGCCCAAAGTTCCCAATCCTTATGAGACAGCATCTACCATTCTGCAATATTCAGGTTATAAACAGTTTGTCAAAATAATTATTTGAGCAACTGCAGAAGTTATTAATACTGAAATGCAGAAGTGGATTACTTAAATGTGTAATTTTTTTATCCTAAAGGATAAAATTCATGCAGGAGGGGGACGGAATTATAAGCTTTATTTCACCTTCTTTGGTTGTATCTAAAACCAGACTTGCATGATGAAGAATTTGTCTAGATTGAGTCGACACCCAAAGATGCTGTGGACATGACTAGAATGTCATGGTAGGCTATTGTTCTAGTGTGATATGAAGATATGAAGGATGGTTTTAATGCAGTTTAAACACCCCAGGACTAACAGCCCAGGAACAGTGTTCCTTTATTCTCAAGTCTTATCAGACAGCACCTTGTTAGAACTGATTTGTACTGACATTATGTCCATTACTAACTGTGCCAAGGAAGTTATCAGTGAAACTGCATCATTAAATTATTTAATGCAAATGACAATGTCCTGAAAACATTTTTGTGGTGTGCATGATTTCTGGAACTAGTCTAAACTGGTAATGATTGTTAATTCATTTAATCTCACTATTGTATTTCTCATTTTCTGATTTAAAAAAAAAGGACATAAAAACCAAAGTCTGTAAAAAGCAAATGTTACGTGCAAAACTGTGATAAGATAGATATTTATTATTTTAACTGCATGGTTGTTTTTTTTTCTTTTTTGTTTTGAAGTATGGTTTATAGTTGCACTGAAAAGCAACCAAAGATGTCAGCATGCTTTTTTGTCTCTTGCTGTCTCTTACATAAAATTTGTTCAATTTGACAAACAGAAGGACTCTTCCCCCTCCCCCCAACTACCAACACTGTGAAGTCAGCGTGAGATTAGAAAGTGAAGATGGATTCTCTCCAACTCACATCCTCACTGATTAGGGAATATTACTTATCCGTAGTTCTATTTCTCTGAAGATCTCATCACACCTCAGTTTCACTCTTCACTTCTCATTCATCCACAAGACAGGGCTGAACTCTTCTAGCTCTAATATTTTAACCCTCCCAGATATCAGTGGGGATGGAAGGATGCTACTTGAATTGATGTATTTCCCTGGGATTTCAATTATCCCAAACCTTGGTGTTAATTTATCAAATGTTTACATGTGTTGGCTTTTGTTGGCATCACTTGTTCTCATAGGCTTCAGGAACTAAGCAGGAGGTTCTGGGCACCATGGGGAGTGACAGTTAGTGAGGAGCAGTGTCTGCAAGGAGAGGAGAGATCTTGCACACTAGCAGCCGTTACAGCTGCATTGGCCCCAATTCAGGAAATCTATTCAGGATGGCCCTTGAGTGTATGATTAAGTGCAGTCCTGAAATGGTGACCTGGATGGATACAGATCTTACAGCCAGGGCTGGCTCCAGGCATGAGCTTGGCAAGCAGGTGCTTGGGGCGACCACTCCGAAGAGGGGCGGCAGGTCCAGCTATTCGGCGGCAATTCGGTGGATGGTCCCTCACTCCTGCTCGGAGCGAAGGACTTTCCGCCGAATTTCCGCTGCAGATCGCGATCTCAGCTTTTTTGGCTGCTTGGGACGGCCAAAACCCTGGAGCCGGCCCTGCTTACAGCTAGGGGATTCCCATCTTGTTTCACCCTTGGAATCTGAGACACAAGAATGAGAACATTGTCCTCATAGTATCCTTAAAGGGAAAAAAGCTTCTGCTACGGTAATATAGTTAACAACTCAGTTGATGCATAAGCCAGTACAGAATCCAGCTCCCTCTCTCTTAGCTGTGTTTGGTTCTTCAGGACTAATGGGTATAAATTAGTAAACACTCAGATCTGTCACTCATGGCAGCAAGTCTGAACACAACCAGGGAGAGGATCTTTTGAAGATAACACTGCTTTTTCAGAGCAGCTTTGTAATATAATTCTCTCTATATCATGGTTGATCAAATATTTTGCTGTTTTTGTGTTCTAAACAGAATTTAAAGATTTGATTTCACTTATCCTAAAGTTCAAGGGCATTTGAATCCAGAATTGGGTTCACACCCATTTTCTCTAGTTCATAATATTGTTATGGCAAAAGGTGCTAATGGTTTGTACACTGTACATTGTCCGTGTATAAGCACCCAGGATGAAACGGCCAAAAGAGTTAGACGCCACGCAGTAGAATCAGAGAATATTAGGGTTGGAAGAGACCTCACGAGGTCATCTAGTCCAACCCCCTGCTCGAAGCAGGACCAACACCAACTAATTCATCCGTTACTTCAATCAGTAATTGAACCCAGATTTATTATGCATACAGTGTGGGTTAAAGCACTTTCCTTTGTCTTGCATTTGACTCACTGAGGTTTCTTCTGTGTTGCAGAGTACATGCCCAAGCAATGTGATCTTGGAGTGCTGACATGGACTCAGGATTTCTGGGGACTGGGTCAGGAAAAGGGCACTGTGAAGCAGGGAGACTAGTTAGAGTGGGACTGCGATACAACACAGTTGTTTCTGGGGATATCAGAGGTTCCTTACTTGAGGTTTTGCAAAAGGAGTGCCTGTATGCAGTGTTTTAAGGAAGCTATATGTGTGAACCCTTTGTAAGTAAACAAAGTACACTAAGAAAATACATGATTCCACATCACCAATGTCTGCCCCGAACACAAAAGTGGCTTGCAGGGCCGCAAGTTCTGCTACTGCTGGCAAAGTGATAACAGGATACCCTGGTCACCGTGGTTCTTTGGGATACAGGCTATTTGCTCCTATGTTGCTTGGTAATGCCCACAAAAAGCTGCAGCACAGAGTCAACGCTCGATTTATATGAAGAAATAAGAATATACTCAGCATCTCAGCTCCTTATGCAGAGGGATAGCTCAGTGGTTTGAGCATTGGCCTGCTAAACTAAGGGTTGTGAGTTCAATATCCTTGAGGGGGCCACTTAGGGGTCTGGGGCAAAATCAGTACTTGGTCCTGCTAGTGAAGGCAGGGGGCTGGACTAGATAACCTTCAAGATCCCTTCCAGTTCTAGGAGATAGGATATCTCCATTATTATTTTTTTCCCTTGGATTGAAGGACATTATTTCATAATGCAAGACTGACAGAAATATAAATTGGAGATGGTAATATCGGATGGAAGAAAAATGCATCCAAACAAGATTAACTAGGTTTTACATTTATTACATTAAAAAGTTAGATAGCTAATTAGTTTCTGTATTGTAAACAGTGCTAAATATGATACCCAAAGATTTAACCCGAAAAATGATTACGGTGAACACTTTAGTATAATGTTAATATAAACTATTTTTAAATGGTGCTAAACCTAGTGCACATTTCAATCCTATTATGAATTTACAAAGATCTCAGCCTATCCTTTAGCTAAAGGTCACATCCGTTGTAGAGCAACAAACCTAGGGCCAGATCCATTTACTTCAATGGGTTTTGGATCAAGCCCGAAGGTCTGTTGTATTAATTTAGATGGAATATGCGGGCTCAATGATGTTAACATAACCCAGTCACTGTCCAACATTAAATGGTGTTAAACAAGCTCTGGGATTCAGTATACAGAGAACTCAGTCTGTCAAACATCAGAAATCTTTTTACCCTGTTATTAAAGATAAAGAAAAACAGTTAAAGGTTTTGAAATGTATTGAATAAGAATTCATTATAATAACATCCTTTGTTACATTTCCCTTTAGCTGGAAATAGTTTTTAGAGGGAAAAACCCTCTTGTTTGAGAGTGTGTTAGATGGTATCAAAGGTGGGTAATAACTGTTCTTGGAGTGATGGTCCTATATGCAGTGGTGAGCTGGAGCCGGTTCGCACTGGTTCGCAAGAACCAGTTGTTAAGTTTAGAAGCCGGTGTAGAACTGGTTCCTAAAGGGGCGGGCGGATGAGCAAACTCCAGGCTGCGGGCACATCCAGCCCGCAGGACCGTCCTGCCTGGACCGCCAGAGCTCTCAGCTGGGGAGACTCCCCTGGCTCCTCCCCCTCTTCCCCCCCCCCTCACAGAGCCCCAGCGTGCCGCGCCTCCGGCGCCAGCGCTCTGGGCAGTTCTGCAGCTCCTGCTGCTTTGAGCAGCATGGGTCGGGCTGTGAGCTCCAGCAGCTGCGCGGCATCCTTACACAGCAGCATGGTAAGGGGGCCAGGCTGGGGCTGGAAGGAGGGGTTGGATAAGGGCCAGGGAGCGGTTAGAGGGGGCAGAGGCTCTGGGGGGGGCAGTCAGGGGATGGGAAATGGATGGGTTGGGTAGGAGTGAGAGTTTCTGAGGTCTGTCGGGGTGGTGGTGGATGGGGTTGGGGCAGACGGGGTACAGGGAGCGGGGCGAGTTGGGTAGGGGGTGGGATCCTGGGGGGCAGTTAGGGTGGGGGGTCTCGGTAGGGGTTGGTCAGGGGACAAGAAGCAGGGGGGGTTGATGGGTTGTGGGCTCTGAGGGGGGCAGTCGGGGGCAGGACATGTGTTGGGGTCAGATGGGGGGGAAACAGGCACGTGGGGCTTGTACTCACCGCACGGTTCCCTACTGGGTCCTCGGTGGCACTTCGGTGGCGGTGGGGTGTCCTCACTCGCTCCGGGTTTTCAGTGGCATTTCGGCAGCAGGTACTTCACCTGGAGTGAGTGAAGACCCCCCACCCGCCGCCAAAGTGCAGCCGAAGACCCGGTAGGGAACCGTGCGGTGAGTACAAGCCCCACGTGCCTAAGTGCCACTGAGGACCCAGTAGGGAACCGGTTCTTAGGATTTTGGGAGCTCATCACTACCTATATGTATTTCAAACCTGGATGTGCATATGCGCCATGTACCAGAGCCAGAAGTTTTCAGTAGCAGTGTCTGCTGACCCATACATGTGTGGTACGTTACCTCGTGCTTCAGGTGAGGTTATATGAGGCTCTGAGGGGCGATGCTCCTTCAGTTCCCTCTTCCCACCATATGGTTGGCGTTGAAATCCTCTTTACTCTGTACTCATAGTCTGACTATGAGAACGCTTTGTCCATTGTATATAGTTAGATACTTTACCTTTCTTAGTTGTGTAGCTAGTTCATAGTTGGTTAGTGTACTCGGTCTTGCTCTCTCAGGGCCTGCCCCGACTTTATTGGGGGACTATGCCCCTTGTCCCAGGGTTCAAAAACCGTGCATCCTGCCCTCACTCGTTCTCAGTGACCGATGAGCAATGCCGCTGCTTGTACTGCTTGGAGGAGGCACATCTCACTGCACAATGTGAGATCTTCATGTCCTTTCCCCCATGGATCTGTGAGGCTCATCTTTTACAACTCTGGAAGATCCTCATGGAGGAGGCTCTCCAGCTGCATGGGGGTTCTGATCCTGGACCAATGGTACTGATGGTGCCCCACCCGCCGCCTCCTGCCCAGATCTGATGGTACCACTGGCATAGGACAAGTCCAAGCAAGAGGGCTGTAAGTGCTCTCATGGGCATTGCAGCATTTTACCTCAACCAGTCCATCTATCTCCCACTCTTCCATCATAAGCTGCACACCACTCTGGCAGACAGGACACTGCACTTACTGGACATCGGCCATGCATTTGCATTCCACCCTGACAGAATCCGCCCCTTTCGTGCCTCTCCACAACTTTTCATCGCCATTGCAGTGAGGTCTCAGGGCCAAGCCCTCTCTTCACAGCACATATCAAAGTGAGTCTCTAGATGCATCACAGAGCGCTATGAGCAATCTAACACCCTGCTGCCTGGCCCACTCCACGCAGGCACATTCTGCCACCTCTGCCTCCTTGGTGGACGTTCTCTGGCATCACATATGCCAGGTGGCAACCTGGCGCTCCATGCATACCTTCACCGCTCATTATGCCATCACTTAGGGAGTGGCAGAAGACATGGTCATGGGCTGTGCAGTCCTGCAGAAGGCAATACCTCTTGCATCCTTGCACTTGCCTCCAAGATGATCACTGCTTGATGTTCACCTGTGTTTGGAATGCATATAGGGACCATCACTCAAAGAAGAGGAGGAGACTACTTACCTTTAACTGGAAGTTCTTCAAGATGTGTGGCGCCTATCTGTATTCCAATATCAGCCCACTGTCCCCTCTGCTGCAGACTGCGCTACTCAGCGGTAAGAGAGTGACTAAAGGAGCATCGCCCTGCACAACCTCTTATAATCTCACTTGGAGTACAAGGCAATGTACGACACCTGGGTAGGTCAATGGACACTGCTATTGAAAACTTCTGGCTCTGGTGCATGGTGCACATGTGCACCACATTTGGAATACAAATAGGGAGCACACCTGAAGAACCTGCAGTTACAGGTAAGTAACTGGCTCTTCTCTAAGAGAAAAGAGAAGAATTTATTTGAGATGTTGTGATGGGTCCCCAGATTTGGGACCCCTGAGCAACCTGGATTTGGGACCCCTGAGCCCTCCGAACCCAGCAACCTCGGCTGCCTCTCACAGAGTGTTGCTGATGTCAAGTTACAAGCCTCTGACAGCCACTGCACTTACACAGACATCCACATATCCAGTGATCCCTCAGCCACTCGTGAACCATCAATAGGGAGGCTTCAGCCAATTTCCTGCAACTGCCCAATTTTGCACCCCAGAACTATACCATCTTGCATTGGTCAGAAGCCTGGCCAGTGTAAACTCATTACCGACTTTGCAACTCGCTCAGTCTGGAATGGGCATACACTAGCCTTTGTTGTATGAGCTGAGATTTCCCAAGCACTGTTTTAGGTGAAATATAAAACAGATTTATTAACTACAGAAAGATAGATTTTAAGTGATTATAAGTGGTAGACATAAAGGTCAGAGATAATTACCTCATGAAAATTAAAATGTAAATACGCATTCTAAATCCTAAATTTTAGTCTAAGCCAGAGTTGAATCAAACCACTTTTTTCACCCTGACAGATAGTACAAGCAGCTTACAGTTCCTCTGTACAGGCTGTGACTACCTTCCAGCCTGGGACCAAATTTCCCCAGTTCAAAGCTCTTTGTCTTCCAGATGTGCTTCCAGGTGTTGAGATGGCAGGGGTGGGGGACGGGACCAAGTGGCGGTATTGCTGTCTCTCTTTTATACTTTCTTCCATATTTGCTGTGACGTGCCTTAGCCCACTCCCATGGTGTATGTGTCTTCTCAGAGAAGTCTCTGGGATAGTGGATTGTGTGTTAATGAGCCATTAACACTGTCTGGCTATGGATAGCTACTCCTTTGTTGTAACCGAGAGGCTGGTTGTGGGTGTTCCCAACCTCAGAATATATTTCAGTAAAATATATATCAGTACTTCATAACTTCACTTATAATGATAGCACATACAATTCATCAGAGCAAGACTTTTAAAATGATATCTCACAAAGTATGCTTTGTACAAAATGTATCAGAATTGTATGACAGTGGTGAATATGGGAGTTCCAAGGTGCTATTTTGAGGTACAGAGTGTCACAGAGGGCTGGATTTGTTGTTGTTAAGTCTGATCTCATTTCATCCCAGTTAGGGTTGGGATTCAGTTGGAGCCAGAAGGGGTGGCAATGCTATCTGTGTCCCTTTCTGATCCATTGTGGTCAGAACATCTCTCAGGATCCAAATGGCAAAGGCCAGGGTCCCAGGAGACAGTGGGGGTGGCATCTATGATGGTGAAGCTCACTCCAGTAGCCAATTTTTCTCCTTAAAGTCTTTCTTTAAGGACCCACAAAGGGAACATAGCTCATCCCTTCATTATTTTGTCCACCATTTAGGCCTAATTTCCAACACACCTATTTTGATTCACAGATTTCTGGTTCCACTCTTTTCTTGTTTACAAAGCATGGTCTTACCAGAAGTCCTTGAGTGTTATCAGTGGATATTTTTGTTTGGACTAAATCAGTCTTTCTGTTTCCCTTTCATACCTTTCACACCAAGATTTGTTCTTGCAAGTCATTGTGACATCTTGTGAACTTTCATATACTTTTGACAATTGAGCTCACTATTAGGGTAAATTTGTAGGCCCAGTTGTAACAACAGGGCTCAATAATGCAAGGTACTGTGTATTCTGGCCCTAATCCAGCAAAGCACTGAAGTACAGGCCTAAATTTAAGCATGTGACCAGTCTCAATTACTTCAAGTTAAGATAGTGTAAGTGTTTTGCAGGGTCTGGGCGCTGCACCTTGTAGTAATGAGTCTTAAATGAGTCCATGCTATACCATATTCTGACCAAACACTGTTTGATACTTCAAAGTGTTATGTTGTCCTTTCTGTAATAAAATAACTTTAGGAAACATATTGGTATTTTGCCAGAGATTATTAACTGAAAAAGGATTTGAATTCACAGTGCTTATTGAAGCAAAACTCCCATGGGGGTCAAATTCAATTTGCCCAAGCATGGTTTGCATGATTGGCCCCTCAGCATATTGTTTTCCTGGAAAGCTTTATTTTTAATACTAAACAGGTATTTCAACTATTCATTTTTCTTTAGAAAATTGGCCATTGTGAAAGGAAAATAATTCAGGATATGAGGAATAAGATAACATTTTCCTTTAGGACTTCTAAAGTATTGGGTACAGTGTATATTAATATGCCCACTAGGCTCACAGAGATTCAGCTCAGTCATGTCTGCGAAATTGCTGGGAATAAATATTGGTATGACCCTTGTTCCTAAAGGTCTGTGGCTTTCTGTGAACTAGAGGTAGAGTACAACTTCAATTATTGCTGAGCCATTCAGAACATCTCTGGAGAAACAGTAGAGGAAAGAAGCACCACTGTCTATATACCTACTATTATCAGAATAACTTTTATTAAATTAGAATTAGCATTTAATGAATGGATTAGGTAGATATTGTAGCAGACACTGGAAATAAACTCAAATGAACAAAATATCATAAACTTTACATGTAAAGGTGGCATAATAAAACGTGTATATTTTTACTCTCTTTTTAAAATGTTTCTACAAAATTGTAAGTGATCAAGATTTATTTGGTACAACAATTGCATCAGGAGTGGTATATTTTTATACAGTATGGTACAAAGTGCAAAGGATGGGTCTCCCAGTACACTGGCATAGAGGAAATTAAACATATCAGGTAAGGTTGTGATGGCACCTTTTGAAACTATGGATCTGCTGACATGTGGATTATTACGTCTTCTGAATGCAATAAAAGAAAGTAAAACCGTGCACCCCAGCCACTTAGATTTTACAGCAACCCAATTACTCTAGCAACAATGCCTTGCTCCTCTTATCCACTAAGGGAAGAGAAGCAAAATTACGTTACCCATCACAACTAACCAAAGCAGTTTCAATGTCAAGTATTGAACATTTGTTCATGATCAATGCATATAGCTTGCCAAATAGTAAAAAATATCAACTGGCAATTATTCTGGTGAATGTATGTGACAAGTTTAGTTCACCATGAATCACAGAGTTAGATTTTATCATTCAGACAGTTACCAGGTACTTGTGAAAATGTTTGCTAATCTCCATGAGATTTAGCATCCCAAAAAATATTGAATATATTCAAAGGATAAATTCATTCAAGGAAATTATTATTTGCTTGGGGATTTCCACAAGCTTAAAGAGTTGGGGTATGATGTTACATATGTGCAGGAGCTAGTAGGATGCATAAAATGCACCAACCCTGGGAGTAGCCCCAGGAAGCATTGTCACATACATATCTCTGAGTCATAATTCCTCTCCTGCAAGATGTGTGTGTTAGATTTGTTGTAATTTACTACTGGCCCAAATAACAGAAGACTATTACCTTCCTTGCCCTGGTCCAGCTACTGTGGCCAGTAAGTACTGAGAGTAGAGTGCAGGCTCTGCACATTCATTGTTCTTTCCTGCTCACCTACTCTAGGAAGGAAGGAAGCCAGCAAGTACCCCACTTATGTCTACACTAATAGACTATACTCCTGGCTCCACTGATGTCACTGGCAGTTTTGCCATTTACTTCAGTGGAGCCAGGATTTAACCCCTAGAAAGTAGGTAAAATAGACCACATAAAAGTATTATGACGGATTCCAACTCCCTTCAGGCTGGAAGACAAACTGAGTCAAGAATCGAGCCCTCAAAGAGGGTAAATGAGCTGAATACATTATTCACTCATTGTGAAACACGATGAACTGACATGCTAGTCAGAGGCTTTGGGGGAAAATACAATTACTCTGAAATGTGGTTTGGGTTATAAAAAGTGAAAAACAAAAAACCCTCCTATTTTATTTTTTTAATCTAATGATATTTTGCACAGATGACTGGCCCTGCCACATCCCTGATCCTCACTTTCATTCAGCATTGAGGTTGTATTCATGAAAATATCCCTGTCTATTTACAAGAGATGGGTTACATGCCCAAACCAAATTGGGACTGCTAGAACAAAAAGTGGGTATTTTTCCAGTTCCGTCTCATTTTTACATGCTCAGAAAAATCTGTACAATTATGTGCACTGAATTCATAACTAAATTGCCCATCTCCTGTATGTAAGTCTTACTAATGTAGCGGTGGCTCATCAGACAGATGCTGCTCTGACGATGCAGTACACAATTAAGACTAAACTCTATAAATGAAAAGTCATAAAACCGTGGAGGCATTATTGCACTATCAAAACAACATACTCATTGCAAATACACACGTGGCTGTAAAAACGGGATTTAAAACAATGGGGGACTAAAGAGAAAGTCGGGGACATTTTGGCATCATTATTGATTTGGGGCTAGATGTGTGTGGAGTTTGAGAGAAAATTCCAGTTTGCTGTTATAGTCTGTCAGTCTCAGGGGTTTCCAAAACTGTTAAAAATAAATCTGTTAAAATTGTGAGGAAGAGAGACTAGAGTAAGACCAAATGAGCTTGGACAGAGCTTTCAAGTGTTTATCTGACAAGTCCCAAGTGTGACCTGGCATGTACTGTATAAACTTTCTCTTCTGGATAAATGGAACTCTGCTAAAGAAGAGATGGGACCAGATGTTTGCTGTTCATAACTGTTACCATCTCTGTTGAACAGTTACATTGCCACACTTTTAAGTGTTTCTATTTTAGTAGATTACATCCTACACTATACAAGCCCTGGCATAGGCTACTCTGACGACTGCCAAGATTTTACCAAATGGCAATGCAGGAACACTCATCATTGCAATGTAGTCATCTACCAATCTCAGGAAGGGCATTCAGTGTTAAAGTGTTAACATGGCACAGTATAATGCTAAATAAAAAAAACCCTTATACTCAGTTTTTCTTTTTTATATTGCATACATATCTCTTTTCAATGTCTTATTAATGTTACACATTATTACATTTCCAAAGGCAATATATTAAAAGCGCTAAGACATCTAGGAAATGCGTTATATTCATTGTGAAAGCCAAAGCAAATGTAAATTGTCTGAAGAGGAAATAATCGGAATTATTTTTCTTTTTGCTTCACCATAGATTCTTTATTTTTATTACCCAGGCTACATTTCAAGGATAAGCATTCTTAACATTTGCTTTAAAGCAGTACTCTGCTAGCACTTGTGGTAAAGGAACAAATTCAATACATTGAAATATGCTGTACCTGAAATGCCCTTACATGTTCCAAGTTTGGAAGTCTCAATTATAATCTGTTGGATCAGAGAAGTTTAAATCATATTGTATATAGGTAATATCCCCAATCTAGTTATATTGAGATACCAAGATTTTTTTTTTAAATGGGTTCTTAAAATATAAATTTAAGAATCCACGTTTAAGTACCTATTTTTGAAAATCATAGGCAAAAGGCCAGATGTAATATAATTTATATTGATATTTTGCATTTTTAACAGCTACTTATTAAAAGGAATTTTGTGCTCAGCATTTTGTTAAATTGGCAGGCAGCATCATACACAGGACTGGTAGCACCACCTATTAAGATAGCCCAACATTTCCTATCATAAGAGCTTGTTTTCAAATGCATATAACTTTTCCAAACTCTAACTGTGGGGGCTGAAATTTTCCAGGCTGGGTGTCTGCCTTAGGCTGATTTTAATTTCAGCTATAACAGTTCGCCATTTCTGAGAACAAGTAGGGGAAAATGTTGCTTTGCTCGTGTTACATTCTGGTGACTTTTTCTTTGAGAAACTTTGGCGTCACCATGTTTTGGATCAGAGACTTGAAATTTGCCAGAGAGGGTGGCCTTTGTGTCAAGGATGTGCCCTTTTCCATCCCCTTAAAAATGTCTACATTTAGCCAAGTTATAAGCCTTTGCAAAAATGGAGTTTGCACACGCTCAGTAGACTTCCAAGATATTAGCATTTGCTGTTGATTCCATGCACACTGAGCATGCTCCACCCCAGGGCTGAGCAAGACTTTCCCTGTAGTGACTGCTGGGGACAATGCTGGATCTGGGTACTGGAACTGAGAAGAGATTATCTCCCCTGTGATCTCAATGATCACCTCACTGGGCCCAGCCAACATGGAGGAGGAAACTGTATAATTCAAATGCAGATGGAAAAAGAGCCAGACCAAGGGCATGGAAGTAGATTGGGACAAGTAGTCTGGTGGGGAAGGAGGAGGATTGGGACTGGAGGCTGGTGATTGCAGGTGGGGAGGGAGAAGAACACTGGGACTTGGAGATGGAGTGGGTGCAGATACTGGGCCTGGCTGGGCAAAGAGACTGGAACAAGGAGGGAAATGGAAGAGGGTGACCAACTGGGACCGAACAGGTAGTGGGGAGACTGTGAGCTGATGTGGATCCAAGTGAGGAGAGTGGGGCTGGCCCTCTTGTGAGTATGCAGTATGATGCAATCTTTAATTACATGTTCAAATGCTATTTTTTCCACAGGACCCCTGTTTCATTTGGTGCACAAAACAGACCTGAGGAAAATAGTATGTTATTATATATTTTATAAGTGTATCATAATGCATACGCACAAGGGCACTGAATTAAGGTTGCATATGAATTATGCATTTACTGGCATTTACTAACTTTTGACCATTTGACTTTGCACCCTTCATAATACCATTGTGAACAGCATGTATAGGCAATAAATTTTGCAAAGATTTGTATATGAGAGTACTTCCTAAGTATAACCTAAGCATCTTAAGATGCTATCAGGATTATATCTGAGGCTGTTTAAAATCCACTTCACTTACAGGGGAACAATTTCACCCTTCGTCCTGTTGTTCAGTTGCTTTTGATTTTTCTTTTTCTGGCTCCTCCTAGTCTAGTCTAATCTAGTCTCTCATATTGTTCTTGTATCATGCTCATCACTGTAGTAGCTGAGCGCCTGAGAAAGGAGGAACACCAAGTAGCCTTCATTCTGATGTACACATTGGGATTCCAGGAGACTTAGTCTTCCATAGAGTTACTCAGTGCCAGGCATTCAGTGATAAGTACTCCATATATGGAGCATGAACAGGTGGGAGTTGTCTTACTAACTCTGAGAGGCCAATTAAGTAAGTGAAAAAGAACTTTTGAAGTGATAATCATGCTCTCTGTATGTGTGTATATATCTCTCCTCAATATATGTTCCATTCTATGCATCTGAAGAAGTGGGCTGTAGCCCACGAAAGCTTATGCTCTAATGAATTTGTTAGTCTCTAAGGTGCCAGAAGTACTCCTGTTCTTTTTGCGGATACAGACTAACACGGCTGCTACTCTGAAACCAGTAAAATTGTAAACATTCATTTAAAAATGATTACAGATTTTTAAAAAAATTCCTAAAAGCACTTTTCAATTGTTCTCTTTATCTCCATTGTGCACTATGTATTTCAGACATCCCACAGCTGCTATTTACTTTTAGGAAAATAACAAACTGCATTCTGATTCCATTCTGTTCATAATGCTATGTCCTACATATTGTGTGTTAATAATGATACAATATGCAAAATACTTTCAAGTCAATGTCCAGAATTATGTGCTGAATATATGTAATGCTTTGTGATCATCCTCCCAACAACCAACATATTCTGTTGAGATGAAGACTGCCATTTGGTTAAGCTCTGAGACATGCTGGGGTTTGTAATAAAACAATGTATTTTCTTAGTTTTTAATATGAAAGACTAGATCAAGGCAAGAGTGGTTTGGACTTTGCAAGATCCAGTGTAACGGTATATACATTAGCTAACTGTCCTAAAAAAGGCCTTTGTTTACAAAGCTTTGAATATAGAACTGGTCAGAAAAAAATCTTTAAAAAAACTTTTTTTTAATTGGAAAAATTGCTACATTATTTATTTATCCATTTTTGCCCAACAATAATGGATTTTGAATTATTTACAGGACACTTGGATAGCTGGAATATATATTTAAAGTGCCTATAAATGTACCTGAGATGGTAACAGTTAGTGTTTATATAACTTCAAAAGACTTTACAAAGGGTAGTAAATAAGTGAGGGGGGCAAATCATTATGCCAATTCTACAGATTGGGGGTGGGTGGGGGACAAGGATAATTGACTTGCTCTGGTCCATAGAAGGAGTAATTGTTAGATCTTGAACTAGAACTTAATGCTTTCCAAAATACACTAGAATTACAACACCCATGTGGAGCACTGTGGCTAAAACCCCAGTAAAGTTAATGGGACTCTATGTGGACTTGAGTGCACCCAGACAGGTCCTATGGCAGAATCTATTCTGAGGCCAGTATGTCCTTTCTGAGGATATAACCTTGTTAAGTGTGATGGTTATTGTGAGGGACTACTAGAAGGCTAACTTTCAAATTGTGCATTGTAAGCATTCAGTCAGATGCATCTATGTGCAATAGTTGTGTTTGTAAATAGACAGGGATATTTTCATGAATACAACCTCAATGCTGAATGAAAGTGAGGATCAGGGACGTGGCAGGGCCAGTCATCTGTGCAAAATTTCTCTAGATTAAAAAAATAAAATAGGAGGGTTTTTTGTTTTTCACACTTAACAATCAATCCGGTGCCCCCAGGCTCATTAATACTAGCGTAATGTGAACCAGCTCTTTTTTTTCTTTCCTTGAAGCAAATCATGACTGGTGTAACCAAAAACCAAATTAGTTGCAGGCAAACTTTACTGTTACGGATGTTGAGATTAAAATGTTAATTAGCTGAAAATGTGGGTTTTTTTAAAATCTTCACACCCCCTTTCGATGCCAGCTATTAATTATTGTTTAGTCCAACCTATTCCTCTGAAGTATTGGCTCTTCTGAAAGACTGTTTGTTAACAAATCATTTACTTCTATCTCTAATCAATAACCTAGGAAGTACTTCTTACTAATCAGCCCTTTATTTCAGTACATATGATGAAATCCTATGAGATCATTGAGACTTTGACGGATTTGTCAGTCATTTCATTGTTCATTATTTACTCGAACTGTGAGAATAAAGGTGCAGTTTCTCTCCTGTGACAGAGCTCTGTTTGGTTTGAGATTTGTGGGTAGGAGCTGGCAATCATTCTCCATTGGAGTCAGGCTATCAGGACATTCTATGGCCACAACCAGCTTTCCCCACGACAGAAGGGCTCTGTGGAATAGATAATAGAGCCAGGACCTGGAGGACCTTTCCCTGGGAATCTCTGTGCTGTTGATGATACACATCCCCCAACCGTACATCTTGCACAGTCCTTTCCACCCCCTTCATCCTGATCTTCTGGAGATCCCATCACAGGTTCTCTGAGTGAAGGGGGATGTGCAGGCAAACAGAGATTTCTGGGTGGGTAGGAGCCTCTGCGTCTAGCTTTGGGCATAGAATCTGGCCCATAGTGCTTTTCGGTAAGTCATAACAATGTGCAGGTGTCAATACGTGACTGAAGTAAGTTTATTTATTTAAGGCTGTGTAAATGTCACATACTGGGTTGGCATCTGGGCCCCTCACACTTATTAAAAAAAATACAAAAAGCACAGAAATTAAAATATTCTCTCATCCAGCTTCACTGGCAATCCCTAAACAGATAAGTCTTGCTCTGTTTCCCAAAGCTCAGCAAATCCAGTCTCTGAAAGACTTCCAAAAGCAGCAGGTGCCATCTGTGGTGTCTCTCTGCTGATAATGCTTTGCCACCGGTCGCAGAGATCTCAAATCCAAGAATCTGATGGGAAGAGTGTGGGAATGGAGCTGTGTAACTTTTGTCCTTCTGTTTTCTGGGCTCTGAACCATTGTGTCTACCTCAGTCTGGGGTCTGTTTGAAGAGCAGTTGCTGTTTTGTGAGACAGAGAGGAGGCAGCATGTGATGGTACAGCCACACATGCTGTGCTCTCTTGGTATTCCCCGGGAGGAGTTATTCTTGATGCTCAGAGGTGTAAGTGAGAAGAAAGTCAGGTTCCTAATCTTTAATGGCTCCCAGTGAGCTATCTGGTAATTTTTGTGCTCTTAGATATCATCTATGGAAAATGTTAGTATTTATAAGTAGAGCTACGTGAATAACAGATTGTGTTGGTTTACTGCCACTTCTTATATACATTAAAAATACATGTTTCGGGTCAAGCTGAAAACGAATTTATTTGAATTTTTGGCTAATTAAAAAAGACAAAAAATAGTTTTGGGTCAACCAGAACAAAAATTTCATTTTGATTTTGAGCCTTTTTAATGTTTTAAAAATAAAATGAAAGGAAATTTCAAAATGAGTAATAATTTCTAATACAAAATTGAAATGTTTCATTTTCACACAAAATGAAACACTGAAAGGTTTGGGGATTTTTTTTTTATACTGAAATAATTTGGTGAAATCTCACCCAGCTCTATTCGCAAGTGCAGTTCTGAGCCCACAGAACAAGCAACTCAGGTGTATCTAATGTTCTTTTAGTGTACTATTATGCTGATGAATTGTGTGGGATTGAGAGCCCAAGAGATTGCTGTGATATTTATCCATAGATTAAGTGTATTGTAGGTAAAGCAAGCTTCTCCATATTATTCAATCTTGGTCTGGGGCAAGAAGTAACTCTAGGGAGTTAGTAAAGTGGGGTCATTCTCTTCCTAGCCCTAATTGCTCCTTGGACTCTAGTAATGCTACCTACAAGGGTGTTTGTCCACTACCAACTCATTTTTTATGGCTCCAATCAATTGCTGCTACTTAAAATGCAGTCTTAATTTGTTCTTTAATGTGTGTTTAAAATTACTACTGGGCAGCTCCAATTAGTTGCATAGCAGATATGTTTTAGACTAATACTGTCACTATTGCCGAACTGCATGTTGCTTTTTAATATGGATGGGTATATCGAAAATAGATATCTTACGCATAGTATTGTGCATAGCATATCTCCATTTTAAAATGGACTTCAGTATCAGGAGTGTTTAGATCCTGTATTGTACCTTTATATATACACATTGGGCTGTACTACAGTTTTTAAGACACTACCTAAATATGGGCAGAATTGTGGATCTAGCCCAGTGTAAAACACACAGGCCAGATTTTCTTCTCCCATAACTCTATTTCATGCTCATGTAACTATTGACTTCAAAGGAGTAATTTGTGATTTACGCCATGTAACTGAGAAGAGAATCAAGTCCTGTTTCTGTACTTATTTAATATATTTAATAACTAAACCAGTATAGTTCAGTGTAGCTCCATAGACCTTGGTTGAGCTTCACCAATTAACACCGGTTGATGATCTAGCCCTTAAAGCTTCTTTAATAAGGGTTTGGCATTTGATTTACATTGAATAAAGTTAGTAGGTTTTCAGTTTCATGCAGTTTCTGCTGATGTTATGCACCACACTGGCCAGGATGCCTGAGGGGGAAATAAAAAAAAAGAATAGAGGAGCTGACTCAAAAGCCTTGCATGAAATGACTGAAGGATTAAACTCAGTGTTTGAAATAACAGGTTTTTATCATGTGATCCAGCCCATAGAATCCGGCTACCAAAGGACAAATTGGAGAATGTATTAGGCCAATGTAATAGTCACACATGTATCGTCTAGGTGAAGAGATGTTTTAAAATTATTTAACTCATTTCTATTTAGAGGGAAAAGCTTTGCAAAAAACATTAATAGGATAGACTGCAGGGGGAGGGGAAAGGGGGAGATTATGGAAGGTGGCTTTAACCGAAAGTGGAGGTCTAAGGGAATTAATCTACTGAAAGCTGTGGTGCAATTTGACTTAAAAGGGTGCATGTCAGAAGCATCTTTTGACTCCTCATTCAAGGCTACATTCATCCAAATATCTTGAGTTCAGTGATACAAAGAGTTTTAGTAGTTACAATACAGTTTGGTTTCTCCACCCCAACCCCCTAGTCTCATTCTATCCTCTTTGGCAGGAGAGGGAAAATCACACATTTAGTAGCCACAGGAGAGAGGAGAATAGCGATGTTATGTGGTAATGCAGGACTTTGCCTAGTTGAGAATATGTTCCAGGGAAATTTCTCCAAATAAGCTGTGGGTAGCGGTTAAAGTTACAAGAGTGAGAGCTCACCCATGCTGGTGGCTGCATGCTGCCATGGGGTTGACACCATGTGGCAAAATGGCACATTATGTAGTGTCATCTGATGCAGCCCAGGGAAGAGAGTGGGGACAAGGAAATAAATGTTGCTGAGAGGATTCCACTTGTCTAAGCAAGCCCATAACTAGCCACACAGGAGTGTGGAGCTGTGTAGGGGAATGTTGCATTGTGCTCTCACTCATACCCCTCACCTTTATCTCACTTACACCACACCACAGTGGTATGGTAAATAGCAGGGCCATTCTGTCTCCTTGGATTCTGGCAGGTCTCTTTTCCACTGGATGAGAGGGAGAGCAGGGAGGGTGCAAACTCTCCCTCGGGAGAGGAGGCAGCAGGAGAGGGAGAGAACGTCTTGTAGGAGAAAGTAGGCAGATCCAGGACTCCTGGCTTGCCAAGCAACAGGTTCAACATCTGCTCCTGCCTGGTGAGTCCTCATTCTACAAGCCCATAAAGAGATGGGAGGAGAGAAGTTCGGTCACACCCAGGCAGAGAGGAAGTGGAACTCAACCTCTCCAGTTAAGAGGAAGGGAAGGTGCCCTCCCCTATGCTCCCCCAGGCTTTAATTCCTGTCAGCATCTTTAGTTTGCTGAGCTGATATCAGATGACAGGCCCCTGTGAGGTAACTTGCATAGATGTCACTCTAGAACTGTCATCCTGGAACAAAACCAGCAACGACAACCAAAAACAAAAACCATGATCAAAGAGCTCATTAGTTCATGATTAAGAGAGTTATCAGATGAGGAATTTTTGCCTGTAGGAAAATAACAGACATTACTATAATCAATAGAGGTGTTGGAAAAAGAAGCAGCAACTGGGATTCATGAGGCAATTTAGGACCAACTGGTAGATTGACTGGGTTACATTAAAGATTATATTTTTGAATCAATTACACTGCGCTTCTGCCAAAAACTACTCTTCTAATAGACTAGTGAATGTACATTGGTAATATTACAACCTTCTTAAATGTTGAACTTCTTTGTAAATAGGCTAGGGTTGCCAATTTTGTTTGGATGTATTTTTGGAGGTTTTATAACATGGCATAATCTTTAATTATAGATTAATCTTTAATCCTGGAGACTCCAGGACAATCCTGGAGGATTGGCAACCCTAAAACAGGCATTTCCAGTTTAAAAAAAGGACGGGGGAAGAGGAAGAAGAAAATAATCTGAGTTTGCAGCTATGTTATTTATACATATAGATGTGTTTGTGAGAGAAATTCACAGTGGTGTGGTTTAGGAAATTGGCGGTTTCAAAAACACTGCTATGGGAGAAGAGTTAAGCTAACATTGAGTGCATTGAAAACCCCTCCCTTAAGGTCTTTTTTTTTTTGTCATGAGTTTGAAATGGGTGCCTTACTCATCAGTGGCAAAGTTATGATGGATTGATTGGGCCTTATATACTATTAATCCTAATGTAGAATATTCAGAGGGACAAACCAACATTAAAAGTGAGCTAAAATAGTTTTATTTCTGTACTGAAAATTACCACTCATTAAAATGCATTATCTTGGGGCCCTTTCCATGGCTAAAAGTGAGTGCTGGAAATCTGCACTCGCCAGTGGGATAAAGCTTCTATTTCTAGCTCTGCATAGTTGGAATACATTACCACATGTCATTTAAATTGATAACATCGTTAAGTATAGAAAAGCTGTCATTGACCCCACAGGGGTAATTTTGGGGGGGAAAAATTCTACTGGAAGGTTGATTTAATAGCAACTACTTGAAGCTGTGGAAAGAGTTTGGAACATTAGGAAGAAAGTCCCAAGGGAGATGGATTGGTTGGAGAGAGCAGGTGAGGTAGTTAAACACGCAGGGTAAATTCACAACACATAGCTCTGCTTAGCACTTGGGTCTCCTATTTATCACATGGTCATCATCGCCGCATAGCATATACTTGTTAACTCAGTGTCATGAGGTATTATACCTGAGGTGACACAGCCATTATAAAAATAGTGAAGGTGAAGGATGAGGCTCACTATACTTTGTGGCGTCCTTTGCCTCTCAATGTAAGAGAACAGTACAGCAAATGACACCTACTTGTTTTTGAAAGTTTCATTGATTAGTTAAAAGTGAAAACTCCTTGCTCCATTTATAATCATCAGTTCAATAAAATAGTTAATTTACTTTTTTGAAGACCCTAATACAATAAATGTGATTTCTAGCTGTAAGACAAGTAATCTCTTCTGCCTAAACAGAATGTCAGATACCTAAAAATGACTTGCTAATATTTAAAAATAATATTTAAAGAAACATCACCCTTTGCAATGACTGCTGTTGATGAGGATGGAAAGTTTCACTGTTTTCTAATCGCTGTCAACAGTGCCCATAACGGGCTATAAATTTTGTTCTTTTCATATGATCAGTATTCTCTCTCTCTCTGTCTCTCTCTCTCCCACTCAGAAAGCGTTTCCAACAAAGTTTTTATCTAAATCAACACATCTCTACAGAATGGTTCACTTTCTATTAAACAGCATATTTCGACAAAATTTCATTTAAATGAAAATGTTCCGACTTGCTCTATTTACAGCTTTCTATCTTGTCACTGATTACCACTGTCCATGTCAGAAATGTCAGTGAATGATATCTAAGGATAACTAGAAAATGGTTTCAGACTGGATTGGCAGAGGTAGATTCTTTCATGGATAGTTGACTTTTCCACCATGTGTTATCACAAGTCCAGGATAAGACTCTTTGCTGTTTCACTTCTACTAGAGTAATTCATCCCTTCTCTAATATTGATCGATGCTATATTAGGTGGTTCATTTAATAAGATGTTCTGTCTCTCTCTCATATCGATGCTGTATATGCACATGTCCAGCATTAACCTTTTGACTAACTTGCCTTGGAAGAAAGGATTTGCAGTTACCAACAAATGTGAGCAGTGAAACCTGAGCCAGACATATGGTGTTAGGTTAGTTCAATCCATAGGGGTAAACCACATCAAACTGTTTCATGGATTCCAGCCCTAGTTACTTCTTTTTTAATGATCATATCAGCTCAGTCACCAAGGCTGACACATACCACCTCCAGACTGTTGCTAAATTGCTTTACTATCCCTCTCCCAGAAGGTTGTTGAATTGCTTATCCGCACCTTTGTCACAGTTAGTGTGCATGATTATAATTCTCCCTCTATTTGGAAGACATCCAGCAACAGTCTATTCATCAGTTACAATGGATTCAGAAGGCTCCTGGTGGGACTTTTAAACTCCCACTAAAATATATTCTAATATTTTACCTGTGCTGATGATGTTACCTTGTCTCCACAATAAAATATTGGTTTGGTTTCAAAATTCTGCTGCATTTAAGGCATTTTATGGGCTCTGTATTCACCTTAACTCACCAACCTTGATTAAACATGACAAATCTGCACTGCTGTGGGGCTGGCTTGTCATCTTCAGCTAAAGTTTCATCACAAAGTAGAAAGAGCTTAGACTTTAAACAAATTATAGACCCCAGTGGCTGGAATTCCATGCATATAATTCATTCCCCACTTCTTCCTCAATTTGACATATTTAAAATTAAAAGTCTTATCTTTTTAAATTAGTATTTCATTAGCAATGACATTTGTGGGGTTTTACTGCCTCTTACCAAATGACTTGAGAAATTTACAAAGGATGCTGCTGAGTTCCCTTGTATGGTGTGGGATTAAGTTTTTTCATTCCTGCTATCAGTCTAAAATCAGTGACATTCAGGCCTGCAGATTGTAGAGCTATTGTGCCATGAAATGGAATCACAGAAAGCCACAAAATAATGGCAGCATGATGTTCTGCCTTCTGAGTGTGGTGATGATTTAGTGACATTGCCACATGTCATTGCAAAACATGTCCTGATGCATGGTGTTTGGGACTTGTTGGTGCTACTGAAATAGAGATGAGAATGCCATGATGTAAACATCAACCCAATTGTCAAGACACTGTACTCTGGTTCTTTGACTCCATTTATCCTTTGTCTGCCTGGCCTTCTTTCCCTCCCTGTTCTTTCTGGCTGCATAGGAGCTTTTTCAGCCCCTCCCAATCCCTCTGTTTCCCAGGAGAAGCAAGAAAGACCCTGCCAACTCCCTGTGTTGAATTCACACCCCCATGAGGTTCCTTGCAACTGTCAGGCATCAAGTAGTGTGCTGTGGTGATCAGTGCTCTGATCATGCTGCCTGAGACTAGGAAGAGCTCAGAGGACACTGAAGAACCACATGGGGTTTGATTTTCCTCTCTCACTAGTTTCATATCAGGGTAACTCCATGGACTTCAACAGAGTCTCTCCTGATTTACACCTGTGGAAGTAAGTATTGCATCAGAAAGGTGTAAGATTTGAACACATGGTCTCAAATTGCTGCCGCATCTATGGAGGCATGCGTCGAGTATTGCTATGCTAAATAGAATGTGTAGAAGAATTGCCTGTAAGGCAGGCTTCTCCATCTTTCTGGAAGGCTGTGATACTGTGTTTGATACCTTTTAAAAGGGAGAATTGTACAGAGTGCGTAACTATATACACTTGATCGTTTTTAGAAAGTTACTGTCATCACTGTAAAAGTGGTCATAGCACTTGGCACTGTCTTTTCTGAGGTCAGATAACTTTCTTAGTAACGCTGCCTTCCTGCTGGGATATGAAGAGCCACTATGGACCTAATGATTAGAAAGGGCAGTATTAGGGCACATCTGCACTGCCCTGCAGTTTGCACTACCGGGGTGTGAATAACAGTGCACACTGAAGTGCTGCACTGTAATGTCTCCATGTGGATGCTGAGGCATGATCTTAAACAGGGCCGCTCCAGGCACCAGCTGAGCAAGCTGGTGCTTGGGGCGGCAGATTGTTCGAGGCGGCATTCTGCCCAATCCTAGGACGGCACGGCCGTTTTTTTTGTTTGTTTGTTTGTTTTTGTTCCGCTCCAGCCGCCCTGTAGGGGGCGGCAGCATGGAGAACCAGAGCGCCTTGCAGGGCAGTCCTTTTCCTTCCCTCCCCGCCGACCGGAGCAGAGTCCTCGTGGCAGGCGGCAGGAGGTGGTGCAGCGGGAGGGGCCGTGTGGCAGCGCCCCTGCTGTAGCCCTGGCCGCCCCCTTCTCTCTCTCTCCTGCCCGCTCCCTCCCTTTCCCCCCCGCTCCAGCCGGTCCCCCTGCACCCGCGCTCTGGCCGCACCGCAGGTTTTTTTTTTTATTTTATTTATTTCTTTATTTATTTTTTGCTTTTCTGTTCTGGCCGCCCCGTTTTTTTTTTTTTGCTTGGGGTGGCCAAAAAGCCAGAGCCAGCTCTGATCTTAAAGGTTCCTGCTTTGCGTTAATATAGTCCTATTTGAAGAGGACAATGTTAATATAAACTAAGAACCTGTGAGTGCATGTCCACATGGGGGAGTGATAGCATAGCTCTTTGGTGCACAGGGCTCTCCATAGCACCATAATCCAAACTGTGGGGCCTTAAATACTTATGGAAATAGGTTCATTTCCAGCTTGGAGAGAAATTTCTTTCATATCTTTTGTTAACTCCCTGT
This sequence comes from Trachemys scripta elegans, assembly GCF_013100865.1. Lineage (NCBI taxonomy): Eukaryota > Metazoa > Chordata > Testudines > Emydidae > Trachemys > Trachemys scripta. The sequence continues at coordinate 112,268,415 of NC_048303.1, read as the reverse complement.
TTTTTCCCCAGCTGTCCCAGACTGGAGTTATTCTGAGAATAATTCCCAGAATTTTCTGGGGATCAAAAATGCTTCCTGACTGGTGAGAGGCTGTTGGGAACACACCAACCACTGGTAGCTGGAGTGGAGTGGGGAAACTTGCTGTGCTGCCCTTCTGTGAGCTTAAATACTGCTATTCGCATGTAGTAAAATAGCTGCCACCCAATGTTTATGGTCACTATCCTAGTTCAGCATAGGTTTGCAGGAGCAATTCATTATTTATTCATGCAGCGGATATTATTAAAACCATGAAAAAGGTATTGGTGGACAATTTAAAATGAAAACAAAAAAACTGCACTAATAAGCAAAGGGCAGGGGAAGAGACATGCTGCTTCTTAACCTTTAATAAGCCCTTTTTGGCTCCAAGTTCTTACAGTGCCAGTAATATCACGGTCTTACCATGCAATGATAGACACGTTGGCAGAGATTTTGTCAAAGAATCTCTCTCTTCAGATGGAGGTGCTGTTAATATTTAAACATTTAAAAATGATGGAGGTGGGTGTTTGAGCTGCTACAGAACCAAGTTTTCACAAGTGGGCACGTAAGCTAGCATGCCCAAGCCTGTATTTGCGTACTTCCAATTGACATGTAGATGCATACAATGAGTATAGGGTTACCTAAGTAATAGCGGTTTGAGCACTCTGCTGTGAAACTGAGAGCCCTAAGTTAGGTAGTCCTGTCTGAAAGTTAGCCCCCAATAATAATTATAAGTAAAATGATCAAAACTCCCTGAGTGGGAACTAGTGGTAGAAACTTTCCTCTTGAAGGTCAATTTAAGCTGCTGTTAGCAATCGGGTGAACAGCTTATCTTCCTGAGCCACTTGGCTGGGTATTTTTTTCAAGACCTATGCAGATCACTACCCTACAGAGATTGACAGGAAGGAACAGGAGGAGCAGAGAAGGATGGAACACATAGTGTAGCCAGCGGATCATTCCTTGGCTCATTAGTCCAGGATTCATGTGATGATGCTACAGAATCTCAGAAAGAGCCAATTTCTTCTAACACTGAACCAGGACCTTTATTAGGAACAAAAAGGAAACAGCATAATTCCTAAAACTAATCTGTATCTCCCTCTGCCTCAATGTAGAGATTCTGCCTAATATCTTTCTCGCCACTACGGATTTAAAGACACACTATACATATTTTCATATAGGCCAAGAATTAAGGAGCAGAGTAGGTAAACATTTTCCTTCAGAAAAAGCTGCTTCAAGAGAATCAAAATGTTGTGCCAGAATGTGTTAATTCTGTTGAAAGGTTTGACAGACACCCAAGGACGGCCAGCCTGGGCTCTCCAACTCTGTGGGCAGCTCCTTCCCAGGACTGGCCAACTCCTGAAGCTTCCAGTTTCCTGTGGTGTCGGGTAGCACAGGGAGGTATCAGGGCAAAAAGTCAGGCAGGAAAGAGCAAGAAGAAAAAATCCATGGTGGTACTCCTGGAATAGAATTTTTCAAGATTTTTCATCCCGTGAAAGTTTTGATTTTTACTTTTTTTTTTTTGGTTGTTAGCCAGGAAGGAAATTCCATTTTCTGGCCAGCTCTTTTGAGGAGAGCCTCTATGATGACACTAGGTAACACAAGATGTTCAGTTTAGTTAAGAAGCTACTGAGACAGAGGGAACATCAATGTTTCTTCTAGTGGCAAATGTTTAGTAGCCTCAGTAAGAATCCACATTATAGTCATTACAATAGAGTCCCTTCTTTTCCCTACAAAGAGGGACACTACAGAATACAGAAAAGTGGAGCATCCTAGCACAGAGAAGGAGAGGGGAATGAATAAGTATATTTTAAAAATTACAGAGAGAAGGATATTTTCTTTTTATGCAAATATTTGGTACCATGTATTTCAATAAGAATATAAAATATTAACACTGTGTGTTTGTTTTGTATTTAACGGTGATCTTGTTAGTAAAGAGGTGTTAGAAATCCCAATGCTGGATGTTATTTTCATGGGTTAAACCAATCAGCTCCCATTTTTCATTCTTGCCATTTTATAATATAGTAGAATGCCCAACTTTGTCAGCATTCCCTGCCTGTAGATCAGAGCTTCACCTGGCGTTAACTGGCATAGGGTCAGACCCATTGAGACTTCAGTGGAACTATCTGTCACTGTATGTTTTTGCAGAAGCAGAGATTTGACGTGTATGCCTGACATTTCCAGTTTCACACCTATTTTCTGGATGGACATTTGCTGTTTGTAGCTATCTAATTTATTATATAATGAAGCTTCCAAATGTACACAGGGAGGAGAGGTACAGACCGATATTGAGTTTCACCCACTTATCCAGATTTGTTTCATATTATTCAGTCATTACCAAAACTATTTGAACGGATCTGTTTAGTTTTAAATCAATTTGTTTGTAAAGAGAAGCAATGAGCAACTATTCCCTTCAGAAACGTTATAGGTGTGCATGATACTGTAGTACATTTTCAGTAAAGAGAAAATGGTTAGTGCTTTTGTATTTGAGATGCCATACTTTGCCCAATTGGATACAGACCTAGTTTGTCACAAAGATAATACAATTTGGGCAAAATAAGAATATTAGTCATTATTTTGACAGTATAACCCATCCCACCCTAACACACAAATAACTTTTTTTTTTCATTAGGTGGTTGATCAGGAACTGCTTGCGTGAGTTAGTGTATGACTATAAAAAGAACAGGAGTACTTGTGGCACCTTAGAGACTAACAAATGTATTTGAGCATAAGCTTTCGTGGGCTACAGCCCACTTCATCAGATGCATAAAATGGAACATATAGTAAGAAATATATACATACAGAGAACATGAAAAGGTGGAAGTTGCCATACCAACTCTAAGAGGCTAATTCATTAAGATGAGCTATTATCAGCAGGAGAAAAAAACTTTTGTAGTGATAATGAAGATGGCACATTCCAGACAGTTGACAAGAACGTGTGAGGATACTTAACATGGGGAAATAGATTCAATTTGTGTAATGACTCAGCCATTCCCAGTCTCTATTCAAGCCCAAGTTAATGGTATCTAGTTTGCAAATTAATTCTAGTTCAGCAGTTTCTTGTTGGAGTCTGTTTTTGAAGCTTTTCTGTTGGAAACTTGCCACCTTTAAGTCTGTTACTGAGTGACCAGAGAGGTTGAAGTGTTCTACTGGTTTTTGAATGTTATGATTCCTGATATCAGATTTGTGTCCATTTATTCTTTTGCGTAGAGACTGTCCGGTTTGGCCAGTATACATGGCAGAGGGGCATTGCTGGCACATGATGGCATATATCACATTGGTAGATGTGCAGGTGAATGAGCCCTGATGGTGTGGCTGATGTCATTAGGTGCTATGATGGTGTCACTTGAATAGATATGTGGCCAGAGTTGGCATCGGGCATTGTTGCAAGGATAGATTCCTGGGTTAGTGTTTTTGTTCTGTGGTTTGTGGTTGCTGGTGAGTATTTGCTTCCGGTTGGGGGGCTGTCTGTAAGCAAGGACTGGTCTGTCCCCCAAGATCTATGAGAGTGAGGGATTGTCTTTCAGGATAGGTTGTAGATCTTTGCACTGGAGAGGTTTTAGTTGGGGGCTGAAGGTGATGGCTAGTGGCATTCTGTTATTTTCTTTGTTGGGCCTGTCCTGTAGTAGGTGACTTCTGGGTACTCTTCTGGCTCTGTCAATCTGTCTTTTCACTTTAGCACGTGGGTATTGTAGTTTTAAGAATGCTTGATAGAGATCTTGTAGGTGCTTGTCTCTGTCTGAGGGATTGGAGCAAATGTGGTTGTATCTTAGAGCTGATAATAGCTCATCTTAATGAATTAGCCTCTTAGAGTTGGTATGGCAACTTCCACCTTTTCATGTTCTCTGTATGTATATATATCTTCTTACTATATGTTCCATTCTATGCATCCGAAGCTTATGCTCAAATACATTTGTTAGTCTCTACGGTGCCACAAGTACTCCTGTTCTTTTTGCGGGTACAGACTAACACGGCTGCTACTCTGAAACCTGTATGACTATAGGTTACACTCTTGTCTGTTTTAAGAAGAAAAACACTTTCCTATGTAACCCTTCTACCAGGTGGAGCCAGCAGCAACCAGGGCTGGGTTCAATATCTACGGGTTCCTTTCCATCGATACAACACAGAACCGGCTCGAGCCCCCACCCAGTAACCTGGGAAAACTACACACCACCTCTGATAAACAGAGTCTGAGTGAAGAAAAGAAACGTTTAATGAAAGGAGAAAAGTCATCTGACATTAATTAGGGAAAATACCACAAGCGGGATTCATAATCATAAAACTATGAGCAGGACACCCACACCAGAGTGGGTGGGGAAGTGCCTTCTGCCTCATGTTCTTGAGTTCTACAACTACAAGTTCATTGTCTGTGTCCTTCTATGCTCCCTCACCATACTCCATTCACAGTGGTTGTCCTTGACCATAGAGGACCCATGGTTCAGAGGCACATCTGTGTGAGTTCTCCTCCCACCCGGGGAAGAAGGCACCTGGCTTGCTTCACCATCTGAGCACTTGCTTTGTCTGGCCATCCTGCCAGCCACTGCTCCTCTCCACTGGCCCTCGTTCACCAGCCAAATGTCAGTCACCTTCTGCTGCGACCTCTACACATCAGTCTCTTAGCAATTTTCAGCTCTTTGCAGGCAGGGCAGAAACTGCCCCACCACAACTGATTTCAGCTCTGATTGAGCATTTAAAATAACAAAGAGGCTCCTAATGAAGCCTATTTGGCTCTTTCTTTAAACAGTGGGAAGGACCCTTGGGGAAGGTTCACACCTTCTGGCTGGGACACCTGACCCTCTTACTTTCACAGGGCTCTGGCATTCGAGCCCTGGCTTAACAAGGTCCTTTCAGCTGAGGGTGACCCCCTCATTTGGGACAGGTTAAGCACAGTCCTGCTTCCCTGTATTCTTACAATAATGACATCAATATTGGTAACAGCATTTCACTACCCCTGCATTCAGTACTAAAGTGATTTGTAACCCAACATCAGCCAAAGTTGATTACTTTGTATAACACTGCTCTATCTGCTGGATTTCTAAGCAGAGTAGGTGTGTTCATGTAAATACAGTTTGCTCTTGAAGTCTCTCCCCCTCCCAGCTAGCTGTCAGGGAAGAATTCACTTAGACCCTGCTTACACCTGTTTGGTGAAAAACACCTTAGTTCTTTTTCATGTCATGTAACTACACTATATGCTAGTGGAACCACTCTTTCAATGAGAATTCCTTTGCTTGAAGAATAAAGGGTATGTCTACACTGCAATGACAGGTGTGATTGCAGCATGAGTAGACATACCTGAGGTAATTTTAATCTAGCTAGCTCAGGAACCAGAGCAGTGAAGCTGTGGCAGCATAGGCTTCGGAGCACACTAACTACCCAAGTAATTACCCAGAGTTCCAGGTGGGCTTGTACATCCCATGCTGCTGTGGCTTCACTTCTCCGGTACCAGAACTAAGTACATTAAAACTGGCTCCCATATGTATACATGAGCCGCAATGGTATCCCATCATTTCAGTGGAGACATACCCCAAAAGATCACCCAGAAGGTATGACCATACAAACATTCCTCAGGAAAACTGGTCTTTCAAGTCACAGCTCCCACACAATTGCTCAGGATCTGGAACAGTACATTTTATATTGTTTCAGGTTATGAAACAAAGATTAGGTGCAGCTCTACACACCTTTCTTTTACCTTTGGTGACTGGAGCTCAGATCTGGTTTGGATCACAAGTGGAATCTTGTGTTTGTGCTTCTCGGCATAGGTACCAGTGACTCTCTATCCTCAAAGGAAGGTCATGCGGTTGGATTAAGTCATTGACCTAGAATTTGGGATGTGTCGTCCAATTCCAAACTCTGCCATAGATAAAGTCAGCAATGCCTGAAAGACATTCAGATATTACAGTGATGAGGATCATAGAAGTACCTCAATGGATAAAGGTTGTTTTAAGAATGAGCTTCCACATTTTGCCCATCACACCACACTTTTGGGTCAGTCTATTCTGAAGAGGTGTCAGGTACATAATATAAAGAAATACATATTGCAGATCGAAATTGCAGTGTATTAGCAAGAATGCAGGGAGCTTGCACAGTCCTTCCCCACATCATGCCTAGCTCCAAGAAATGTTTTTTCTTGTGGTGATCAAACGGCCATGACTAACATTTCTATTGCGTTTTTCATGTATCCTGCCATTGTGATGCAAAATTTATAATGCTTGTTTTACAAATGCATCCCATGTCTCTGTGTGAAATTAACTTCAACTAGTTTTTCATACTTCATTTTCCTTTTTATACCTAAAGGGAAAAACTTGCAGTGTCTTCAATCCAAAATTTCTGAAGGAGACTAAAACAATTTTTGTGTGTGTGTGTGTCTGTGTGCCTGCATGTTTGTGGGTTTTTTTAATGTTGACAACAGAGAGAACTCCATTTAATGTTCATAACAGGTTTTTAGCTATTTAAAAACAGGTATGTCATACACTTAAGCTCATCTACCATATGCTTCTTGAAAGTGACTGTATATAAAGGTGGAAGTTACCTGGATGATTTAAAATGCTCTCTGAACTATTTAAACTCTCACCTCATCGTTTTTTGTTGTTTTGTTTATTGGAACTTCGCCTTTTAAAAGTTCTAGGAACAAGAGTTGATTCATGGTGCTATAACTAAAGCTATCACAGCACTGGTAAAAATGCTTCCTTCTCCTTGCTATTACAGCTTTCTTTTGGGGGCATTAAGTCCTGTTGAATTAAATCTCATCTCTTTTTCAGATGCAAGTAGTACAGTGATAGAACCACTGAATCTATTAAAAGAAAAAACAAATGCTAAGATTTTCAAAAATAGTTGCCTAAATTAAGGCTCATACATCTGTGTTGGATATGTAATGACCCAACCCTGAACCACAGAAATCAATGAGGTGCTTGTCCATTGACTCCAAAAGAGTCAATGGACAAGCTCATCAAAAAGTACTCTACTTTTCAAAAATGCTGAGCGGCCAGCACCTCCCATTGATGTAGGCACCAGATTTTGTAAATGTTGGCCTTTTGGTCTCTATTTTCCAAATAAGATGAACAGTTACAAATGAAGGCCCCTGTCTTGCAATCAGCAACATATGAGGGGACCTGTGTGCACTGAAGTAAGTCACTGAGGCTCCACAGGGATCCCATTTCAGGATTGCCTAAGGGCCTAATCCTGCTGCCTATGATGATTTTGCCCTTTAGTTAGTTCAGAGAAAAAAAACCTTATTGATAGATGGGTGGGTTGCTCCTACCCTTCTTCCAGTTTAACTATTTGTCACATATTTGTTGGGTTATGTAAGGGTTAAGTAAAGACCTGGGTAACTGCTATCATGGTAATAGGGAGTAAGGCACAAGCAAGCACTATTTCTTCGCTCGATAGATAAAGTTGCCATCCTTTTCCCTTCCCTTTTGCTTGTTAAGGATAGATAAGCATTGTAGCTGCATAAGGAATATGGTTGTCTGAAGAAAGAAGAGAAGTACTTGTGGCACCTTAGAGACTAACAAATTTATTAGAGCATAAGCTTTTGTGGACTACAGCCCACTTCTTCGGATCCGAAGCAGTGGGCTGTAGTCCACGAAAGCTTATGCTCTAATAAATTTGTTAGTCTCTAAGGTGCCACAAGTACTCCTGTTCTTTTTGCGGATACAGACTAACACGGCTGCTACTCTGAAAGGTTGTCTGAAGGATGCCCTTTGTGTGAAGAAGTGTTATCTTCCCCCCTCCCTTCCTCTCCCAGCTACATAAACGAGCTCAGGGTCATGGTCCCTTCCTCCCTCCCCTGTGAACTAACGATTAAGGGAACTTGTGGCTACAATTACTGCAAAGAAATGTATCTTCAAGGTAAAAATGTCTATATATTATGCTTAATGCTGTAAACAGTAAACAGGGGCTGGTATAATTATATTCAGTATATAGCTATTAATATTCATTATGTGGGCATTCATATTATTAAATAAGAGTTTGGGGGGCGTTGTAGTAAATGTGGGTATTTACACATTAACTTAGAAAAAAGAGTGTGATGTGATTAACTTGGGACCTCCTTGACAATTGGGTCAACGGAAACAAGTACCGCAATAAAGAAGTCTGTTCACTCAATCTGCCTCTGGGTCCTCCTGCTCCTTCTTTCCATCTCTAACAATATTATAATAGATAATATCAGCAAATAAAATGTAATTTATATCACTGGCAGAACTCCTACTGCCTTCAATAGGAACAGAATTAGCATGTACACTTTTTTTTTTCCATAATTTCTCACCTATGTGTTTCAACTGTTATGATCAGAAAAGCAACTGTAAAAAAATGACACATTGTTTATGCTCCATATTTATTCCTATAAGTGTCTTGCGAGTCATATTTGCATAGTTGCCTGACAAAAGCTTGTTTTTAATGCTGCCAGAACCAATATAAATTCAGGTGAATGAGTACATTCTAATCGCTTTCCTTCCTCATCAGAATAATTTCCAGCTAAATTCTGATTCCAGAATCTCTACCATTGGTGGTGATATAGAAAGTATAAGAAACACAGAGTGGTTTTCAGATATTTGGTTGAGTTTGCTGTCCTGTCAGGTAGGAAGATCTCATTTTGACTTGTAAACTGAACAGATAGGAGCAGAAATTATTTGGGCCCCAGTTCTGCCACCCTTACATCAAGTATTGCTGAGATGAGTAGTCAAGAAATTGACAACTTGATAAGCACAGCTGGCGTTGGTGGAGCAGAGGGGTAAGTGAGACACCAAATGAGATAAGCAATAAGGAAGTCCTGCTGCATTGACCACCAAGCAACTCAGGTTCATAGCTTGCAGGGAGGGTGCGCAATCTCCTTATCTGGCCCCTGCATGCAATCACGTTGGTTCCACTGTATTTCAGGCCTCCCTTCCATGCTTGGGGATACTTGGCCAAAAAATGAATAAAAGCTCATGTAACAGGCTAAGGGTGGGCCCGGGACCAGGAGTGGAGCCACCAAAATGTTGTACTTAAAGTACTGCACAGGATCTTTTCAGGGGGAATAAGACAAAATGCCACATTTATTAGTAATACATGTATTTATTAACACTGTATTATATGCATATAATATATTACACTTACGCTTACACACACACACACACACAAACCCATTCCGTCTTGTTGTTACCAATTAGTTGCTCCCCTTAACTTCACTGGCCAGGTGAGTTAGATGGGGGAGGGGGTGGAGCCAGGCTTCTGCCAATCCGGATCGATGCTCCCATGTTGACAAGACGAGACCCGGGGTCCTCTGCAAGACACCTCACTTTTATAGCAGCTTTCCTTTTATGCAAATTTATACCAGCTTCAAACTCTGTGTTTGTGTTTATTGGTCCTTTGTGCTGCTTTCTTTTGAGTGTTGTCCCAATGCTGCAAAGAGGGTGTTTCCAAAAGAAGGTGCTTGCTTTTAACCCCCGAGGCCCCCACATATGGGGCCATGAACAGAGTCCCAGCCATGGAGACAGTGGCCGGGACCCTGGGACCAGATCCCCAGGAGCGGAGTTGCAGGCATGGGACCAGTGGCCAAGGAGCGGGGCCAGCAGGGCGCAGGGCCAGGGAGTGAAGCCCCAGGCATGGGGCCCTGGGTGCAGGGCTGGGAGTGGAGTCCCAGGCAAGGGGCCCCGGGTGCATGGCTAGGGAACAGGGCCGATGGCCAGGACCCAAGCCCTGGGCTGGGGAGTGAAGGCCTGGGCATGGGGCTAGTGGCCCCATGTAAAACCTGGGGGTGCTGCAGCACCCTCCATACCCCCATAGTTCCCATGCCTATGTCCTCTGAAGGATTGGCTACTGTCCAAGACAGGATACAGCTAGATAGACCATGAGTCTGATCTGATATGACAATTGCTTGTTGAAGACATGTTGCATTGTTTCCTAAGCCTAGGGTTGCCAGGTGTCCAGTATTCGGCTGGAACACCTGGTCGAAAAGGGACTGCGGTTGGCGGCACAGGCAGGCTCCCTACCTTGTTCCACATGATTCCTGGGAAGCTGCCGGAATCTCCCTCTGGCTCCTAGGTGGAGGAACAACCATGGGGGTTCTGCATGCTGCCCCTGCCTCCAGGAACCTCACCCAGTGGGAGCTAAGGGGGTGTTTCCTGTAGGTGCAGGCAGCGCAGAAAGCCACGTGGTCGCACCTCTAGTTAGGAACTGGAGGGAGATGCCAGCAGCTTTCTGGGAACCGCCTGAGGTAAGCGCTGGCTGGAACCCTCACCCCGCACCCCTCCTGCACCCTAAACCCCTCATCCCCGCCCTAGCCCAGAGCCTTCACCCCCCTGTACCCTAAAACCCTGCCCCAGCCCAGAGCCCCTCTTGCACCCCAAACCCTGGCCCCACCCCAGAGCCCTCACCTCCCCCTGCACCCCAGCACCCTGCTGCAGCACCAATTCCTCTCCTGCACCCTGAATCCCTCATTCCTAGCCCAGAGCCTTCACCCACCTGTATCTCCAAAACCCTGCCCCAGCCCAGAGCCCCTCTTCTACCCCAAAACCTGTAACCACCTTGGAGCCCACACCCCCAGCACCTCCTCCCACACCCCAACCCCCTGCCTCAACCTGGAGCCCCCTCCTGCACCCCAAATCCCTTCTCTCTGTCCCCACTTCAGAGCCTGTACCCGGAGCCCTCACTGCCACTCCCCCCACCTGCCCCCCTGCCCCAGCCCGGTGAAAATGAACGAGTGAGTGAGGGTGGGCAAGAGTGAGCGACTGAGTGGGGTCATGGCCTCAGAAAAGGGGTGGGACAGGGAGTAGGACAAGGGTCTTTGGTTTCTGCAAATAGAAAGTTGGCAACCCTACCAAGCATTGCGTTTGTTACAGTGCTAATAATTGCTTATTATGTACAAATCACAGAGTTCCAAATGACCAATTGGATTGCAGGCTTCAGAACTACAGGACATGACTTTAGTTTTACATGGGAGTGAAAACTGTCTTCAGACTTAATCCCTATTTTCAGTAGTATCAGCCAGCATGAAATGTAGCCCTCTTTCAGCGTATTAAGTCAAAATAAGAAGTAGAAGTTGTCTCTTTATGTCCCAGCTCCCTCAGAGGAAAGACCTGTGGTTCCTATCTGTGAAGACCAGTAGCATTGTGCTGATGTATCTGTAGGACTGCACGTTTGGCAGTATTTTTCTTTTTTCTCACTGTGCTTGGCAAGCTACTGCATTTATGAGGGAACACCTCAAAGCCCACAGAAAAGGAGTGGACTACCCCTTTAAGGGTCAGTCAGGAACTCACAGCAGAACAGCCTGGCTATAATCAAGGAGGCTCCCTGCTCTACCCTAGGGCTGACCTCTTTGAACAGGAACTGGAAGCTGAGCAAGGGAGATAAGACTAGAAGCTATCCGAACTGCAAGGGGTGGTGGTGGTTTCTTTCTCTCAAGCTTCGGAAGACTCACCTCAGAAACTTTGTTTAAGGACTTTGAGCTGTGGCATCCTGAACAAGGATCCTAAGGTAAAGTTCTTTGAACTGTTTTTATAAATCCTCCATTCATGAGATTTTATTAAGGGAAACATACGTATTTTGATGACTTAGTTTTGACCTCTCCTGGCCCAGGTCCTTTACAGGGAACAATTTGATAACCCCATTGGGAGAAAGCAAAGCAAAGCTAATCTACAGTGCCGCACCCTGCCTTGTGTAATTGGCTGGGCTACCCCTGTGCTCCCTTTGTGGCTAGTGTTATGTTCATGGCATACATACAGAAAGGATAGGCAAAAACATAAATACTGTTGCTGGAAGGTTGCAATGTAACACTACTTTATTTCTTAGAATTCAGAGTACTACACAAGAACTCAAACAGCGAAACACAAAGCAGGCTACTTCCTAAACTAGAGAGAGACAAATGACCCCACCTTAGTCTATGCTGGCTGCTCATGTGCTTTCCCTACAGAGCCCAGGAAACCCATGAGTCTTTAAAATTGTAGCTCTACCATTTTAATACAGTTTTCCATAAGCCATAGGTGGGAGTGAGGGAGTGATTTTACCTTTGTTTATAGCATTGGTGAGACTGCTATTGGAATACTGCATCCAGTTGTGGTGTCCATGTTTTAAGAAGGATGTTGGAGGAGGGGAGGGAAATGGAACAGGTCCAGAAAAGAATGACCAAAAATTATTAGAGGACTGGAGTAAGCCTTATAGTGAGAGACCTAAAGAGCTCAATCTGGTTAGCATCTCAAAAAGATTGAGATATGACTTAATTACTGTGCCCAAGTACCTTCACGGGGAGAAAATAGCAGGTGCTAAAGGACTCTTTAAACTAGCAAAAAAGGGCATCCCAAGAATCAATGGCTGGAACCTCAAGCCAGACAAATTCAAATTGCAAATCAGGCACCATTTTTTTAATGGTGAGGGTGATTAACCAGTGAAATAGACCACCCAGTGAAGTGGTGAATTCTCCATCCCTTGATGTCTTCAAATCAAGACTGGATGCCTTTCTCGAAGATGCAGTTTAGCCAGACACAAGGTATGGGGCTCAATCCAGGAGTAACTGGATAGAACTTAACTGTCTGTGACATACAGGAGGTCAAATTGGATGATCTAATAGTTCCTTCTGCACAAAAGCTCTACAAATCTATGAGTGACTTACAATCTTATTGCTTGGTATCATCTGTGGTATATGCACAATCTGTAGCATTGTTAAGATGCAAGGACCAGTTTGATAGCTTATTGAACACTGGTATCTGCATCTTAGATCTTGAGCATAAACTTGAAAAGAAAACGTTAATGACGGAAAAGGATACGCTGGTATGGCAGAAGCATGATATTTATAAGGTTAATTTAATAACTGGGAGATGAGCATTTATTGTGTTTGCCATGAAAACGCATCATGAGGTCCAATGACTATGCTACTAAAATAGTTATATTTGTAATCTAATCTCTATACAAGTTGTTAGGCTGTTACAGCACAGACCTGGGTTCTAGTTCTGGCTGTCCCACAAATTTGCTGTGTGACCTCGGGTGACTCATTTTAATGTCTCATCAAAACACTTAAGCATATGCTTAAATTTCTCAGGGCCAGGTGTACACATCTCTCAAATGGGGATGATATTTGCCATTGTTACAAAACACTTTGACGTCCCTGGATGAAAGCAACTAAAAGTGCCAAATTTTATTGTTATGTCACTGTCGAAATAATTTCATTCTTTTACTGGGTAACCTATACCATCTAAACCTACATAGATTACCCCTCTGTTGTAAACAGACTTTCACGGTATAGCCAGAGCACAATGTAGCTTTAGCTTTTTAATTTACTTTTATGTAAAAGAGCACCCCCTACCTTCAATATGAGATTTAATTACTAGATAAGCTATATTAACAGGGATAAAATATTGCAAGTATCAATGCACATGTGGCAATAAAAGATGGTTGTATTAAATCTTAAATTACTAATTATCAAATTGACATTAAACTATTAACTCAATTATACAATTATATTAATTATACATAACAGTTGAAACTGTTGCTTGTACATTTGTGCTGATAACTTTCTCTCTAGTGTGTGTTTGTGTAGATATATTGACAGACCCAGATCGGTTGGGTGCAGGAGGCTGGTTGAAGGAAAACACACTGGATGAATAGTTTCCTGGGTGATCAGGGCAGGTGCCACCCCAGAGCAGTCAGGAAGGTGCTAGAAGCAATTAAGTCAGGCAGACTCCATAAGACACCTGGAATCAATTAAGAATGGATTAGAAGCAATCAAGGGGAACAGGCTAATCAGATCACCTGAAGCCCATCTAGAACTAGTTTAAAAGGAAGCCCCTTCAGAGAGGCCGGCTGGTAGGAGCTGGGAATAAGAAGGTGTGTTGTAGGAAGACTGGGAGAAAGGAGGTGTGCAGTAAAAGAGCCAGGAGAACAAGTGTGGTCAAGTACCAAGGAGGGTGCTAGGAGGGGCCGTTTGGGGAAGTAGCCCATGAAGGGCTATAGCTCTGGTAGTATAGGAAAAGTAACTGTTGCCGCTGTCAATTAGGGTCCCTGGGAGAGGATGGGCCTGGGTTTCCCCCCCCACACACACACACACCTGTACACAAACACTCCCTGAGAAGGAAGAAAGGAAGACCAGGACTAAAGAGGGTTCTTACACCAAACCCGTTGACTTGTGGATGATGAAGGTGGCTCAGTAAGCTGTAACCCTTGCCTCTAGGAGGGGGAAGAGGCTGAATTGAGGGTCACAGCAAACCTCTGAGGCAAACCCTAACCGCCTAGAAGCGCAGGATCCCCCAACCAGAAGCTGGTGCTCTGCCACTATATATATATATATATATAAACTAGTTTTATGATGCTGTAGATTTCAAAAAGTTGGTATCCTGTGCTATGCTTGCTATTAGGAAGGGTGGCGGGGTGGCGGGGTGGTGGTTATTTTGTAGTCATGGAGTGGCCCCAATTCAGTAAAGCACTTCAGGCCATGCTTAACTTTAGTAGGGATACATATATCCTCAAAGGCAATGGGAATACTCCTGTGCTTAAAGTTAAGCATGTGCTTCAGTGCTTTGCCAAATCAGGGTCAAAGTAGCTACACTTACAAGCTTTAACGCTTATCAGTCCTGACACTGCTGAGAAGATTCTAGCAGCTATTAAAGCATCTGCACCCAGTGGCACCTGCAGCCATACACCTGTTAAGCATGGTGCGTAACCTTGGCAGCAGCAAGGACCCAGCCTGATAGTAGCGGTGAGGAGAAGCAGCACTGGGTGTCCCACTGCCCTCTGTTATGACAGGATGGCAGGGCCAAAATTGAATGACCGGTTTTGCAACCTGGTGCATGTGGGTCACAGGGCCACTCAGGCTTGGCCCTGCCAGCTGCCCATCATGATGGGGTGGGTGTCCAAAGCTGAGTGAGTGGCATTGTGAGCTAGTGCACAGGGGTCACAACGCTGCACAGGGTTGCTTTGGCATCATGCCAGAGGGGCCACAGGGCCCAACTAGAGTGGCACTGTGACCCACATGTGCCAGGTTGCAATGCCACTCACTCACTTTTGGCCTTGCCATCCCCCATCATGTTAGTGCTGCTTCTCCTCACCACTGCTGTGGGCTGGCTCCTGCACCAGGGCTCACCTGGGGACCTGCCCAGCCTAGCTCCTCTTCAGAAGCCCATGTCCCCTCTCACGGCTGGGGAGTGATGCTGGTCCTACGTAGACTGGATTGGAAGGCATAGGCTGAGCCTAGCAGGGATTCGGCAAGGGAAATGCTGGAGCCAGCAGCTGCGGTGGGGATGGCTCCACAGGGATAGATGGTGTGTACTATGGAAAAACTTCTGGAGGTGCACCTGTTTGCTCCGCCATCTGATTCTCCTGTGTTGTGGCCCCAAGCAGCACACAATTTAACTGATGCTAATATGCATTAATATATGCTAATTGCTTTTATGAGTTCAACCCTGCTTATTATGAAATATACCTGGCAAAAGCTACGTGGATGTAGCTGCCTGGCTAACTCTAGTAGTGTCTCAAAGGTCGGTCCTCCCACTTTTGTTGCCTCTCCTCAGAGCCAACGTGTCTGTTCACTGGTAACTACGCTCCAGGTGTTTGCTTGCTCTCCCTTCCCTTGTCTTCCCCATCCCTCTTTCCTCACACACTTTTGACAAAGCCCACCTGGAACCTTCTCCCACATGCTCCTTGCTCCAGCCACAGCTGCTTTCTCTTTAGAGCCATAGTGCCCAAACCTGCCTGCATCAGGTTAAGAGCAACCTAGGCAGTTCCAAGCTAGGCAGTGTACACCTATCCACTGGGGCCACATTCCCTGCCTTTCTCACTTCTGTCCACCCATCCTTTAGCACAGGGATAGGCAACCTATGGCACACATGCCAAAGGCGGCACACAAGCTGATTTTCAGTGGCACTCACACTGCCCGGGTCCTGGCCACCAGTCCGGGGAGCTCTGCATTTTAATTTAATTTTAAATGAAGCTTTACATACAACAATAGTTTAGTTATATATTCTAGACTTATAGAAAGAGACCTTCTAAAAACATTAAAATGTATTACTGGCATGCAAAACCTTAAATTAGAGTGAATAAATGAAGACTCGGCGCACCGCTTCTGAAAGATTGCCAACCCCTGCTCTAGCATGCACACACGCTGAAACATGTTCTGTCACCCCTTTTTAAAATGTTACATATATGTACCTCCTTCTTGCACCCAAGAGTGATTGCTAGGTCTGGTTGAAGATTTTTCTGTCAAATCTGTTTTTGATGGAAATCTGAGTTTCCAAATTTTTTGGAAAAATGTTTGTTTCCTGCAGAAAATTCTTGACACTTCCCTCTCTCCTCCCACAAAACACTCCTAACTAAAATATTTTGATTTGGAGATGCTGCCATAGTGTGTCATAGAAGTGGTAACTTTGGAGCCTTGTTCCCTAATTCTCTTCTATGGGTCCTGCTCCCTGGTGAGACTAGATCTCTCATGATGCATAATGGCCAGGGACTCCAATGATGTGCAGCCTCCTCTCTCCAAGAGGAAAGGCCATAGGGTATTGAGAGCCTAATCTACAGAAGAGAATGGGAGCATGAGGCATCTGAAGCACAGCTCTCAGGAGCCACTATGGTGGGATTTCCACACTGAAGTATTTTAGGGTTTTTTACTCCCCCCCCCCCCTCCAATGGAGGGGGACTCAAGGGGGGGAAGTGGGAAAGAACCCTATTTTTGGACCAGCTCGAGTGACTGCACACATCAGGTCTTGTCCCCCATGCAAGCTTTCGAAAACGTGTCCCTAAGATTTTCACCTAAAAAGGATGATTCCATTCCTTAACCCACTAAAATCATTGGTGGTTGGCTAAAACTAAAATGCCTTTTTTCTTATTTTGTGTTAAAATAAGTTAGAATTGTAAAACCTTCACCTTTTTCACTGGGATACCCTGTTTCATTTTCAGCTCTGTGGGGAACATCGCCTCCTTCAGCCTGGAAAAAGCTACAGTGCCTAGCTGCTATCATTACTCTAAGTCTTCCTAATTATGGTTGGGGAGTTTAAATTTAGTCATCACTCTAAAATGAGAATGAAATTGCAATATTATCAAGCAAAGGCACTGCAGGTGAAAAATACATCTTTTGTTCCATTGCTGAAATAAGTCCCAGTACAGCTGCCTGCTGGCATTCAGAATGGCACCGGCTCCATGCTCAGAGAGTCATATGTGCCAAGAAAGGCAATTTCACACAGAGCTGGCCTTTTTGTGCACACACCTTGGATGGCTTTTTCTAAGTCTAATCTTTTAATTAAGCTCTGCATGACAATGAGGTAACTATTTGCTAGGCTGTAATGCCGGTGCTGGTTGATGTTGTCTCTGATACAAGCTTGCCTTGAAATCTCAGCTGTCAGTCACT
Organism: Trachemys scripta elegans; assembly: GCF_013100865.1. NCBI lineage: Eukaryota > Metazoa > Chordata > Testudines > Emydidae > Trachemys > Trachemys scripta. The sequence continues at coordinate 112,251,101 of NC_048303.1, read as the reverse complement.
TGCAGTCTTCTCTGGCTAAATAAATAAATAAAAAGGGGGGGAGGGCACTGTTAAAATGCACTATTCTTGAAGGGGGATGGGGGTTAAAAAGGTTATTTATGTTTCTGTTATGCTTGTCCCTCTTAATCTGAGACAACATCTCTGAAATACCAGAAATAACTAGACTTACATTATGCTGGCAATTTTATTCACCCATCAGAAGCATACATTCAGCCAGCTTTTCTTATGCATTTTTTTTAACTCCATCAACCTCAGCCCATATAAATGCCTTTAATTTTTAACAAATCAAGTCTGGAATCTGTACCTGATTCACTGAAAAATGCACCATTTTCCCTCCGCCAACTGTACATATTCTATGATTGCTACTTACTCTGGTGATGGACACTCTAGAATCAGATAAGTAGATTTATTAACATTAGATTGTATAGCCCCTCCTACCTCTTATCCACATTCTTGTTTAGAGTGAGAAACTAGAATTTACATTGGGTCCACAAGGTATCTAAACACCACCCAGCTTGGAACTTTCAGATTCTTACTTCCAAAAAAGGCACCTTCCAAGTGGTCATGTCAATTCTAGGAAGACCAGGAATTGAGGGCCTGTTAGTGGAGTAAGCAGCGGGAACTGGTATGTCTGAGTTTGCATACAAATGTGTTAATCAGAAAGCATAGCCTCAGCTTTTTGAAAGCAGACAGGATGGTGTTTCTTTTGCTGTTTCTATGCTCAGTGCCTCTAAATGCCATTAGAGATAATCTTACCCTTTTATATGTTTTGCTCTTTGAGAGACAGACTTGTGTTTCCAGTAAGGAAATGTAGGTGACAGAATAGGACAGGTAGATGGGAAAGCATGGGGGGAAAATACTGTTCACCCAGAAAGAATTGTAGATAGATTTATATCCCCATCAGCATGGTCTTGCCCAACGCAGTCTCACCTGCCCTGCATGGATATCCTGTCTGTCAGAGTACTGTCTGAAAAATGAGTTTGTGTAAGAAGATCCTTTCTGCAGGACAGCTGTAGTTTTACAGCTCCTGGATGCTGTTTCAATGAACTTGAAAATATATATCTGATGATTTATTGGATTGCAAGCTGTTTGGGACGTGGACTCTTCCACTATGTATTTGAGGCACGGACTATCATTCACTATGTGCCTTGACAAGATTGTGACACCATTGTGCTGACAGCTCCAGGCACTACTGTACTACAAAAAATAGAGGCAATCCCTGCCCTGTGGAGCTTAAAGCCTAAAGAAAGACTGAAAAAGGTGGCAGTATTGTCCCCATTTTATAGATGGAGAACTGAGGCACAGGGAGAGGGAAGTCACTATTCAAGGTCACACAGGGAGCTGATGGTGGCACACAGAATTGAACCCAGAACACCTGTGTCCCACTCCAATACTGCAATCTGTTTCCTTCCACCATCCTTTCTCTCTGCCTGTTTGAGCAATTTAAGCCATACATTTTGACATTCACCCAATGGGAACAAAGTTAAATGGTGCTAGTCATTTGTACCATATTTAAAGTTTTTTACACTTGAGGTTACTCCATTTAACAATTATGTATTTGTGAAAGTTCTATTCTGTTTCAGAATAATCAGCTGAAATGAACAGCATTAATTTCCAAGACTTGAGTAATTACAAGCAGCTAATGAATGGTTTATTAATGGGTGAATCATACCTGTTGTGTTAATGCCCTAACAAACTGCTCATTTGCTACGGTAATTATGTTCTTGCTCATTAACTTCTAGATTATGGTGGTTACAAACAACCATTTATTTACTAATATGCATACATTTTGAAAAGGTGAGTTTCTTTTATTTGGTTGACATTGTGAGATGCAAATTGCTGAGGATCACACAACAAGGTTTCAGCTACAATAAATTCTCAAGTAAGTTAACATTTAATATTTTTTCCTAACTGAAAATGGCCTCTACATACATTGTCTTTTGACAAGCTAAAGAAGAGCAATATTCCCTTCTCTAACCCCTGACAAATTTCCTTTGCCAAAATCCTGAAAGCCTAAAGAATTCAATAGAAAATTATATTCCTGATGAAGAATTCCAGATGTTGGCTTGAAAATTCAGTAAAAGGTTATCTTTATTTAATTCTGTGCACTAGATTGTGACCCCTGTGCACATGGGAGTACCTATTCCCAAAATGAGTAGTTTTATTGGAGTCAATGGGAAAGTAACTGTTCACTAGAACCTGTAACCTTTTCCCTGTAAAGACCATGAAAACAAATCTTTCGAAGGGTTCCAAGAGACTTTTAACTGTTGATCTGCTCTGATACTCTAGATCCTCTGCTAAAGCTTCCTGACACAATGGGAGGAATTGGCAATGTTCTGGAAATCAGGCCACTGACTAGATCCAAGTTTGAGTGTACAACAAATACTCAGTGTAGACATCCAACTATATGCACAAAAGAGGATGTGCCTCTTTTTTTCACACAGATCTCCGGTATCTTTCAGAAAAGTGACCCTCCCCCCCAATATAAGCAACCACTTGTAGGCTACAGAGTGGTATGAATTCTCTATCTAAACCTGATGTTTCCCAGTAGTACCCTGTAATCCTTTGGGTATTCAGAAATGCGTGTCCAAGGCAGGATTAGTATGAATCTACTGAGGGCATTCTCTTCAATCAGTGACTGGACTTGGCCTCTCCATCAAGTGACTTACTTTGCAGTCACACAACACAATACCAAAAATAAATTTCTCTCCTATCCTCTGGTACTGTTGCCCATTTGATCTCTTGTTCATCACTGTTTTTAGCAATATTTCCATTATAAACATAGCCAAATATGAATCCCAAATAGTTCCTGAATAGTAGGATCTCTGAAATGATACATAAACTGAAACTAAACATTGGGGTAGTCAACCATCTGTATCCTCACATGTAAGTGTACCGTACTACTCAATGCTGGCGTTCTAGTCAACAGCAGCAAGTGTGTAATTTCTCCAGTCATAAGCCGAAATCATGAATACTCTCTGCACTTGAGTAATACCAGCTCAGAATATTTAAATGCCATATGACTGGCTTGGGATGAAAAAGGGACTATGCATTTTTTTTATTTTTTTTCCCCCCTAAATCATATTTTCAAAAGTGACTTAGGGACAGATTTACAAAGGCATTTAGTTACCTTGTGGGACTTATATAAATGCATCAGCAGGTTAGGGACCTAACATCTCTGACTTGTGATGGGATTTTAGGCCCATAACTGCTCAGGCTCTTCTGTAAATACCAATAGCCACCTAAATACTTTTATAAATCTATTCCTAGGCACTGAGGAGCCTAAGGGGAAGCCTACACTAGAAATATTGCTGGCATAGCTATGTCAGTTGCGGAGTGGTTTTGGTTTTTTTGTTTCCACCATAGATATGCCAGGAAAACCGCAAGTTTTGAAGCATTTATACTAATATAGCGTATGTCAGTTGGAGGAACCTGCATAAGTATTCAGTATTAAATACTAGATCAGTATTAAAATATTTATACTGGTATAACTGCATCTACACTTCGAAGGTTTTGCCATTTTGACCATATTCTGTCCACAAAGACCCAGTCTATACTAGGAGGTTTAAATCCCCTTGAAAGTCATTGAGACTTAGCCTAGTAAGTGCCTACTTTGAAACCTGGGTCTTAAGTTCCTAAGTTGGTTAGGCACATCTAAAAATTGTACCCCTAATGTGGAATTAAAAATGTTTCCATGGAAATATTAGATCAGGCAAGAATAATTTAGCATGTCATGCTCAGCAGTGTAGGAGTATGAGAGAAATTCGCTGAACCCAGGTAATGGGACTGAACTTATCACCCACTCCTCTGTTAATAATGAAAGGACTGATCATTCGTCCTGGAAATCCTCTTGCAACAGAGTGAGTTCCCAACACTGTTGTAAATGCTCAACATGGGGGAAGTGTTGCACCCCACACTAAGGCACCTAGAGATTGGTAAGAATAGCTCATTATTTCCTGGATAGACATGTTAGGAAAGGATGAAAGTGTTTACAGATGCTATCAGCATGAAGTTGGATATGTTGACAATAAATCAATGACTCTTTTTGACATGACCTGTAGAGTAGGGAGAGAATGCCTGGAGTAAATCTTTTTTTTTTTTCCTTGATGGAAGACAGATATGTATGAGCTGACTTTTATTTAAAATCGTCAATGAGACTGAAATTTGGCACAGAAAGATTATCCGCACAGTAGTGAAGGACAGACTGGAGTGGTTGGGTGTGTTCTGGCCACCTCCCAGTGAAATGAAGAGGGAAAAATAGTTACACATATTATATCCACCACACTGGCTCATACCCATCCTCTTTGGGACCCCTCAGCCTCTCCTCATAAGTCATGGGCTCCAGACCCCTAATCATTTTTGTTGCCCTCCGCTGGACTCTTTCCAATATTTCCACATCCTTCTTGTAGTGTGGGGGCAAAAACTGGACACAGTACTCCAGATGAGGCCTCACCAATGTCGAATAAAGGGGAATGATCACGTTCCTCGATCTGCTGGCAATGCCCCTACTTATACAGCCCAAAATGCCATTAGCCTTCTTGGCAACAAGAGCACACTGTTGACTCATATCCAGCTTCTCGTCCACTATGACCCCTAGGTCCTTTTCTGCAGAACTGCTACCTAGCCATTTGGTCCCTAGTCTGTAGCAGTGCGTAGGATTCTTCCGTCCTAAGTGCAGGACTCTGCACTTGTCCTTGTTGAACCTCATCAGGTTTTTTTTTGGCCCAAACCTCTAATTTGTCTAGGTCCTTCTGTATCTGATCCCTACCCTCCAGCGTATCTACCATGCCTCCCAGTTTAGTGTCATCTGCAAACTTGCTGAGAGTGCAGTCCACACCATCCTCCAGATCATTAATAAAGATATTAAACAAAACTGGCCCCAGGACCAACCCTTGGGGCACTCCGCTTGAAACCGGCTGCCAACTAGACATGGAGCCATTGATCACTACCCGTTGAGCCCGACAATCTAGCCAGCTTTCTATCCACCTTACAGTCCATTCATCCAGCCCATACTTCTTTAACTTGGTGGCAAGAATACTGTGGGAGACCGTATCAAAAGCTTTGCTAAAGTCAAGGAATATCACATCCACTGCTTTCCCCTCATCCACAGAGCCAGTTATCTCATCATAGAAGGCAATTAGGTTAGTCAGGCATGACTTCCTCTTGGTGAATCCATGCTGACTGATCCTGATCATTTTCCTCTCCTCTAAGTGTTTCATAATTGATTCCTTGAGGGACCTGCTCCATGATTCATTAATGATCTGGAGGATGGCGTGGATTGCACTCTCAGCAAATTTGCAGATGACACTAAACTGGGAGGAGTGGTAGATAGCATACAGAGGGACCTAGACAAATTAGAGGATTGGGCCAAAAGAAATCTGACGAGGTTCTACAAGGACAAATGTAGAGTCCTGCACTTAGGAGGGAAGAATCCCATGCACTGCTACAGACTAGGGACCGAATGGCTAGGCAGCAATTCTGCAGAAAAGGACCTAGGGGTTACAATGGATGAGAAGCTGGAAATGAGTCAACAGTGTACCCTTGTTGCCAAGAAGGCTAATGGCATTTTGGGCTGTATAAGTAAGGGCATTGCCAGCAGATCGAGGGATGTGATCATTCCTCTCTATTCGACATTGGTGAGGCCACATCTGGAGTACTGTGTCCAGTTTTGGGCCCCACACTACAGGAAGGATGTGGAGAAATTGGAAAGACTCCAGCAGAGGGCAACAAAAATGATTGGGGGGCTGGAGCACATGACTTCTGAGGAGAGGCTGAGGGAACTGGGATTGTTTATTCTACAGAAGAGAAGAATAAGGGGGGATTTGATAGCTGCTTTCAACTACCTGAAAGGGGGTCCCAAAGAGGATGGATAAGACTGTTCTCAGTGGTACAAGATGACAGAACAAGGAGTAATGGTCTCAAGTTGCAGTGGGGGAGGTTTAGATTGGATATTAGGAAAAACTTTTTTACGAGGAGGGTGGTGAAACACTGGAATGGGTTACCTAAGAAGGTGGTGGAATCTACATCCTTAGAGGTTTTTAAGGTCAGGCTTGACAAAGCCCTGACTGGGATGATTTAGTTGGGGATTGGTCCTCCTTTGAGCAGGGGGTTGGACTAGATGACCTCCTGAGGTCCCTTCCAACCCTGATATTCTATGACTCTCACTGGTCTGAGCTGTCTCCTTGCCTCCCGGATGGGTTTGCCTACCAACCAGGGCGGCTTTCTGGTTCCCCACCAAAATCATGGTTCCTAACTTTTTATCTGTCCTCCTTTCCTGCCTAGATTTCCAGGGCTTCCCGGGGGGTGAATATAATTCTGGGGGAAATCTGGTGAAAATTGGGGCAGGGTTATCCGTGGGTGCCTTGATCTCAGCCTGGGGGTTGCTACCCTCCCCTAGCTCTATTCTCAAACCCTGGGAAGTCCCTACCGATTAAGACCGGGTGGGGGAGTCTGGGGACCACCCCTGCGGTCACCTTGGTAATATTCCCTTGGATCTCAATCTGCACTGGGATCGTGGGGTAGAAATTTATGGTGCCATGGACACACGTTACTCCTGTATTTTTGGCCTGGGTCAGTTGGTCTTGCTCCACTATCTTCCCCGAGACCAGCGTGACAGCATTCCCAGAATCCACCAAAGCTATGGTCTCAATGCCATTCATTTTTACCCATCTAGTGTATCCATGTGGGTCGCTGCAACCCCTTCAGTAGGCTGATTAGGCTACATTGCTCCCCAGGATACCCCAAATTGCATTGCATGGACTCCTCCTTGTTGGGGCACTGGACTGCTATGTGCCCCAATTTCCCACACTCGTCACACCGATACCTTATACCCGTGGTCGCCCCCCGGTCTTGGGCTATTCGGCCTGCTCCCCCAGCCCTCTCCTCCCAAGTCCCAAGATCCCTTCAGAGCTTTGGGCCATTCCTCAGTGCCCTTTCTTCCAGTTATGGCTCGCCTGGAGTTCTTGACAATCTGGGGCCTCGGGGTCAGGACTGGCTTCCAGGTCTGCCATGTTTCATCTCCTGGGATCTGGAACAGTTCATGGGCTGCTAGTTGTCTCTGTATGAGGGCGACCAACTCATCATAGGTGGAAGGGTCACTCTGGCCAACTCAGGCTTGGAGGCCTAAGGGTAGCCCCCTCATAAACTGGTCCAACACCAGGAGCTCCATCATTTTCTCAGAGCTGAGGGCCTTGGGGCATAGTCACTTCCAGGTCAGGTGAATTAGGTCAAACAGTTGAAACCATGGTTCCTTATCCTCCCACTCATAGTACCTCTGGACTCACAATACCATCCTTACCCTGGATCTGGCAAGGATCTCTGCTTTCAGCTGAGGGTAGTATGCCGCAGCCTCTGCGGCCAAATAGTAGTAGGCCTTCTGGGCCTCCCCACACAGGATCAGGGCGAGGATAGCAGACCACTGATCTCGAGCCCAGGCCTCCCACAGGGCTGTCTTCTTGAAGGCCAGGAGGTACGCTTCCACATCATCCTCCCATGTCACTTTCTGCAGGCAGTTGCCAGCTCCATAAGGACCTTCGCCTGGTTCACTGCTTCCTGCAGCACAGTGCGGTCCTGAGCAGTCTGGTTCATCAACTGGTGATTGGTCTCTGACTGCAGCCCTACCACCTCCTGTTGGGTGGCTGCCTGGACCTGGGTAGCCTCCTTTGGCTTGCACTTGCGCCTTGACCTCATCATTCATCCTGGGGATGTGGGAGGCATTGGCTCACCCTGGATTAAGTCCACCACCTGGAATCCCACTCCTGACATCACGTGTGGCAAATAGCCAATGCTATTTTGGTGGGTTCCGCACTTTTCCTTGGTGTGTTGGGTCAGGGTGCTGCCAGCCCTTATTGCTGGGAGTCGATGGCTCCACTAGTGCCCTAGTGGGGGGAGAGAAGGTGATCAGGGAAGGGATCTGGGTCTGCCCTCTACTCTGGATCCCAGCCCCTTCAATTTCACAGTCTTCTTACCCTCTTTCCCCTTGGGCGGGGTTTCTATGTCCTCTGTGATGGCGGAGTCCCTCGACTCTACCTGGGCAGGGTTTCCCTTCCTCTGGTACTCTGATCAATAACAGTACTCCTCCAAACTACAGTCAGCTCTCCTTCCCTCCTTCTCTCTGACTGATGCAGAGTTTTTTTAATTAGGTCTCCCGCCGGGCCTTAATTGGCTTCAGGTGCTCTAATTAACCTGTAGCAACCTTTCCTCAGTCCACAGGGAAGAAGGCCCTCATCATCATGGGGTTTATATACCTCCCATCTATCACTTTCCTGCTGTATCACCGTCCCATAAAAAGATATTACCTTACCCACCTTCTCCCTAATATCCTAGGGCTGACACAGCTACAACACCACCATATACAATAAGAGAGTCCGTTACGAAAACTGAGAACAATCTTGGAAAAAGTCACAAGAAAAATGCAATGTGCACCACAGTATTAATGCTTATGAGACACTCGCTTCCAGAGGACTCAATCCGAAACAAGATCCTGCCATGCAAGGCGCCTTACAAATCTATGCATAAATGCAATCAGATATGCCCGCAGAGGCAGTGGAGCCCTCATTCATGCATATCATAAAGAGCAATGGGCAAACTTCCAAAAGGTTCAGAGTTCAGGTTCTATTCAGATGCTTAATCTAACCAAAGGGTTTGTTTTCACAATTTGAGCAATATCTTAATAGGTTCTTGTGCAACATCCACTGCTTTGTCAAGGATCTCTGTGACGCTACAGCCATTATCTACATGGGAACATAATCTTAGAAAACTATTTTGTAATGAACTGTTACATTGAGACCACCATCTATTACCATTCTTTGTTTTGCAACATAGTCATGACCTTCAGCCGTGGCAACTCGGCTTACTACTCCTTTTCCAGCTGCTTGTACAGACATTAGTCCTCTTCCTTGCAATGAAGAGCATCTGGATGTCTGCAGAATAGCTGGAAGCAAGGCAACTGAGCCAACATTATATGACTTCCCAGCAAATGCTCCCCAGATCATCAATAATCCATGGGCCACAGTCTGAGAACCATAGTTCTATGTGTAAAACTGAGTGAGAAGTCTTGTGGAAACCACATTTCCATCTCCAGCTGCAGATGGAGCCTGGAATCTTGCGGGGGGGTGGGGGAGGGAATCTTACTCAGACATTTCAAAAATTTAAAATGTTCAATTTGAGATTGGTTCTAGAACCAGGGAAAGTTCATCTCTCCACTTTCAGGCCCCATTCTCCTATCCCTTTTTAGAAAACACCATGTTCAAAATTCAGTTAACTGCCATTAAAAATTTTAAACACTGGCAGTCTTCTCTGCTAGAAATCTCAGTATTTGTATGAGACACTGCTTGGCCAACATAAACATATTACCTGACTCCCAATATTTCTCTCTGCCCCAAAATCGAACATTACGCTACATCTTGTGCTTTAAAAAAAAAAACCCACCACATAGGTTGTGTGTATGGAGTTTTGTTTGTGTTATGTCAGGGAGACCTTCTTGTGCAAAAAACTTTTCACTTCTTTCTTGAGAAGAATCCTGACCTTAAAAAAATTCTTCCACCCCCCTCCTCTTCAGCTCACTTCAAGTACTCACCATACTATTTCTGTTACCTTGATGAAAGAAGCAAATGAATAATAGTTACAACTCATACCTGGTCACAAGAGATTCACGTGATATAAGTTTTTCATAGATTAAAAATTCCTTATGTACTAATAATAATTCCTTTGCTCTTCAAAAATAATTAGAAAACCCATTCTATGAACTAATCAATACATTTTCCTTCTCTACTAGTCATTAATTTGGTGCCTACCCAAAAAAGGGTTCACTTTTCAACTGCTGAATTCTTGCACTTTATGTCCAACATGAGAAACTTTCCTTGATCTTTTTTTATATAAATACTAGACCTCCTATTTTTCTTCTGAAGGCTCACATTAAATTTTAAAAAGAAACGTGGGTATGAACAAAGGCTCAGCCAGGCAGTTTCATTTAAATTAGTACACCAATAATGGCCCTGCAGTGGAAAGAACTGCTACAATACAATTGCAGGTAATTATTCTTTTAAAATATATACATATCAAAGAGAACAAGACCAATTCATTTACAAAGAAAAGGGTGTATTAGTACTGCAGTATAATAAAAGGTCATTAAAACTGACATCTATACACAGTCTTTTAGACTTCACAATAAGCAGAACGTAAAGGGAACAGGACAGGGACATAATTCTAAAATTGAAATGATGTTTCTTGGTGTCCATGCCCACAGTTAACCTTATGCACAGAAGTACTATGCTTATTATGCAGCAAGCTTCCAGCTCTCTTCCTCCTCCTGTTCTGATGAGGAAGGTTTCCTGCTCAGAAGGAAAGGGTCCTGAATGTTTATGGGTCAATAGCCCATTTTATGCTTATCAGTTAGGACATCAGTTGTTGGCTGCTACAGACCACCAGATCACACCAGGGAACAAGATGGTCAGCTCCTTATGCATTTATCTATAATGTAAAGGGGAGGAAAAGCCAGGTGCTCATGGGAAATTTCAGAGTGAGTGACATATACTGGAGGTCTAACACTGCCAGTGCTAAAACATCATTGGGATTTCCAATTATTATAGAAGACGATTTCCTAACTCAAAAAGTGTTGCAGTCAGTCAACACAGGGGAATTGTATAGTAGCCCTCAACCTGAAAGATAAAGAAGAACTGATCATGGAACTAAAAATTAAATAGTAGCTTAGATACAAGTGACCATGACTTGATCACATTTATAATGTGCAAACAGAATAAATTCGAGACCATCAATATATGCGCTTGGTGCTTTTAAAATGGCCAGTTTCACAAAACTGAAAACAATTATGAGCCAAATCAGCTTGGAGGGAAGAGCTTAATCAGAAAAATCTGAATCGTAAGAGGGAATTTTTTAAGAACACTTCACTAAAAACCCCAAAAAGCCACAATTGAGGAAGAAAGTTGTATTGATTAAAAAACCCAACCTGGTTTAGAAGGAAAATGAAGACAGTTTTAAAAATATATTTTAAAAAACATAGCAAAGGGGAAGTAAATTAGGAATTGTAGAAAATTGGTAAGGGAAGCAGAGGGACACAAGGCAACATCTATGTCCATCAGAATTAAGGACAATAAGAAAGTGTTTTTGAAGTATATAGGAACAAAAAGAATTCTAATATGCTATTGGTCCATTACTAGCTGGAAAGGGTAGAATTATCAATAATGTAGAGAAGGTGGAAATGTTCAATTAATAGTTCTGTACTGTATTGGGTAAAAACAAAGGATGTAGTCTCATCCAATGATGATGACGACACCACTCTTTCCATTTCACTAATATGTTAAAAAGCAGCTAGTAAAGTTAAATATTTTTAAAATCAGCAAGTCCAGATGACTTGCATCCAAAATTGTTGATTTTCAGTAAGTATTGGAATACTGAGCATGTTGCAGAAGAAAGCTAATGTTGTGCCAGTATTTAAAAAGGCTCTCTGTGCCACAGCTCTCCATCTGTAAAATGGGATAATAGCACTGCCCTGCCTCACAAAGGTGTTGTGAGGATCAATAAATCCTAGGTTGTCAGCCACTCATATTAGAGTAATGGAGCCATGTAAGTTTTTTCTCTCTCTCTCTCTCATATTATAAAGAGAGAGATTAATTAAAAGCATAGCAGAATTTCACTAGTTACAGATCTGTTGTCAGCTATTGATTATTGTGAATGGGCAAATGAACAAACACCCAAAAGCAAGGACTATGCACCAGAAGATGCAGTTTGTTCATTTTGATAATAGCAGTTGAGTTTTAATCAATCATATAGGATAATAATTTAACAGCATATGGTCAAATAACTTCAGTTTGCTTCTTAGTCTCTTGTGGAAGCTCCCTACTGCACTCTTCTACTTCTCTTTGCTAAGAGAAAAGGAAAAGACAGCCATGTTGTGGGGATGATTGGGGGGGGGGGGAGGGGGAGCGTGAGTTAGCCAAAGATTTTCTACTGTAATCCAAAGGGGATAGTTTCAAATCATTAGTTACCTTAAATATTTAACTGTTAGTATCATTTTTAGGAATTGTTGGAATATACCATCTTTTCTGGAATAAGGAAGGGAAGCCCTGACAGGAGCTTGGAGTTCTTACCAGAAAGAGGTCAGAAAAAATGCAGCAAGTAGCTACTATTTGTAAAATGGTCACTTTAGGTGTGCAGCTCTATCAAATTTAAAAGGCCAGCCCTAAAAAAGGATTCTGGGGGGAAATTTTTAGAAGAGGGCAAACCTGCCTTATGGAAAGTTAGTAGGGACCAGAAACTAGCTCATGGAAAAATGCTTTTACTAGGGTCACTATAACAGATATTACAAACGTTTTTTCCTGCGTTTGATTCATTGTTCGACTACTTATGTGAACGTGAGCCAATTTCTCTATTTGTCCAACCTAATGGTATAACCTCCTTGAATTGGCTGGGCAATGCAATCCTTTTATAACCATTTCTAGGCATGTACCCTAACTCCCCCCCATGTTAGTATGTGCACTCAAGTACCATGTTAATGAGTGGTATAAGCACCTGGAGAGATAAAACTCGAATGCCTATTATAGTTTGGCATTTGGATCATGGATCAAGTGATTTTTTTTTTTTATTTTTTTTTTAATTTCTTAAAATGAGGCCATTGCTACTTGCCCCTAATGTTGAGGGAATCTAATTAGAGCATTTGATATGTGGCGGCCTTGGCCAAAGTTAATATAATAGGTGTGTATATATATATATATATATATATACACACCTACCTATCTTCTAGAGCTGGAAGGGACCCCGAAAGGTCATCAAGTCTAGTCCCCTGCCTTCACTAGCAGGACCAAGTACTGATTTTTGCCTCAGATCCCTAAATGGCCCGTTCAAGGATTGAACTCACAACCCTGGGTTTAGCAGGCCAATGCGCAAACCACTGAGCTATCCCTCCCTCCAAGTTTATAGAGCCTTCTGCTTCATAACTACATTTTAGATATAGAATACTTCCATGATCAAATCTCTCAACTGTGGTTGTATTACACCTGAACTGATGGCGCTCTCTCACTAATGTAACCTCACCCCAATTCTGTTGTAATAAAAGATCAGTGAATGGAGCTGGTGTACGGAGATTTCATCTAGCTCTTCAACAAGAGCAAAATCACTGTTCCATGTGGCTGACATAGTCTTCCTAGTTCACAGGTAACTCCATCTGAGCTTCATGGTCATGGAAATGCTTTTATATTAAAAAAAAAAAAAAAAATACAAAAATTGGAGGGGATTTTCGTTTCCTGAACAAAAAACAAAACAAAAACCTCTTCTACAATACAATATAATTTCCAGTTCATTTAGGAAAAACTTCTGCCTATTCCCAATAGGGCCTGTATTCTTGCAGCCCACTGCAAAATTTAATTGTTCTTGCAAAACCTGAGTTTCTCGCTGTAGTTTTGCAACAAGCATTCTAAATGCAAATTCACAGAGAAAAAGAAACCCTACAGATGTGACAAGAAAGCCTACATATAATTAAAACCCAAACAATAAAAAAAATTGCCCACAAATTTAGCTGTGGGATTCTTCTGTTAATATGTACTTTTTAATGTAGAGAAGAAGGGGAGCGGTGGACAAAAGTCTTATTTTTTAAGCTTTTTTCTTTAGATAGTTGCTATCTTTCGGTCTTCCTATATGTGCTATGATTTACCACTGCCCATGGAAACTTGTACACTGTACAGTTTTGCACAAAACCTTTTTTTGGCAAAAGTACAGGATGCAGCTATAACATTTGCTTATGCACCCACTGCATACTTTTGCATTTATGCTCACAAAGTAAACGTGCATGCAGACACTTAGTTGTGCAATTTAAGTAGCTGATTAGAATGAGCAAAAACAAGCTGTGCACACAATGGCTAAGTGCAAAATTTTTTTGAGTAAAGCTGAGCACTTGAATCTGAACATTTGACCTTTACGTTTTTTATGAATATCCATGTCACGTCCTGAATCAGCTATGCAAAAGTTAATGTCCCCAACCTGTAAGCCTTATGTATACCTTTCCTAACTTTTACTTCTTGCTTTTAAATGTAGAATTAACAAGAAGCAGAGACAAAGATCCACTAGGCAGCTTTATTTATAATATTATAACAACTCTGCAAGCGTGAGAACTGTTACAACACTGAAGCAGACAATTATTCTTTACCAAATAAAAATCAAAGACAAGACCAATTAGTTTATGAAGTAAAGGGCACGCAAGCAACACCATAAAAGGTCATCAGAACTGACATTCATCCGCACATCTCTGTACCGACCTTACATTCATATCAGTCAAAACTTAAGGGGAAAAAACCTGACAGGTGTGTACAGCACCTACGAATTATAATGCTCTCTTACACACCGACCAGCCCAGAGATGGTGTCCATTCACTAACTCTAAACAAAATATGGGAGCAGAAGTTACTGTGACACTTGTATGCTGAGTTTCCTGCATGCAGTGTTGTTGTAGCCATGTCAGTCCCAGGATATAAGAGAGAGAAGGTGGGTTAGGAAATATCTTTTATTGGACCAACTTCTGTTTGAGAGAGAGACAGAAGTTTGAGCCCACACTGTGCTCTTCTTCAGGTCTGGGAAAGCCACAGCTAAATACAAGTTGGGACAGATTATTTATCATAAGTAATTGGCACACATTTCCAGGGAACATTCTGGCCGGTATTTCCAGTCAAAACTCCGAGATCTGCCTCTCCCAGACAGGATGACCAATAGGAAACTGTACTGCCCTTCCAGGGGCAGTTATACAGTAGTGTTAAGGTGCGAATGAGATTTCAGACTGTTAAGACACATGAAGAGTGAAGCAGTGCTGTGGCCCTCTGCGTTACAAGTTGGATTCTCCTTTTATTTAAATCACTTTTACAACAGTATTAAACTCCATTAGCTTCAGTGCAGATACCCCAGCCCGATCTGCACCAAACACAAGTCAAAGACGAAATCAGACCCGACATATCTGTAGAAGTAGGATCGTCCAGTGGTGAGAGCACCAGCTGGAGACTGAGGTTCAAGTCCCTGCTCATCACAGACATCCTGTTTGACCTTGGGCATGTCATTTAGCCTCTGTGCCTCAGCTCCCAGGGGTATAATGTGACTCCCACAGGACAGTGTGAGGACAAATGTGTTAATGATTTGATGAACTCACATACTATGATAATGGGGCCATAAACATACCTAAGATATATAGATCTCTGTCCCCTACACTGTCCTCAAGTAAGCCACTAATCATCCCTTTAAATACATTTTAGAGATTCCATTAATATAGAGGAGATGCCGAGATCCTAAAGCCTTTATCACCTTTAAATTTATTCCTGTCTGAAGAAAAAAATATGTCCACTTAAATATTGACGTGCGGAGGGGAGGCATGTAATAACTTTGGCAGTGCCATCTGATCGGTTAAACAAAATAAGACAGCTAGGAACAGCTTTACCCTAGTGCTAATACACACCTGCTGCTTTTAACCCTTTCTGTTAAAACGGTTGATTCTGGATGGTACAGCGACAGTCTCCTCCTGCTTTAAGGAGTCAAAACTAAAAGCTACAGGATCAAAATAAAAGAAAAGAGATTCTGCTTTTTAAAACTCCAATTGCTGTAAGTGTTAATATGCAGCTACACCTGGGCCTTCCGTGGAGCGGATGTGCTTCTTTCAGCAGGCATCAGCCGTCCTCCTTGGATCCTTGTGAGTGCCTGGTCTTGGGAAGGGATTTTAACAATACCCTAGATGCATGGGACCCTAAGTGGATAAGCCGCTAGGGATATCCTCAGGGAGATCACAGACCATCACTTCCTGGGGGACATCTGGCACGACAATTCCACCTTCACCCATTGGCTCAGTCGCACCATTCCCTGTTAGACTGCAACTCTGTCTCGGTTCCACCTCTTGGGTGACCACTTCTGACATCCAACCAGCCCCATTCTCTGACCATCATTTGGTGGCCGTGACTGCCTCTCTCACCTCAGATTAGCCGGGGTCAGTCTGTTGGCATTTCAGTAACAGCTTGCTGGATGATGTGGGCTTCATGGCATCCCTCTGGGAGTTCTGACTAGCCTGGTGTGGACAGAGACATGCTTTTCCTTCAGTGCAGTGGTGGAGCGAGGTGGGGATGTTCCATGCAAGGATCTGCTGCTGTGACCATGCCTGGGGGAGGGTGAAGCCAGCAGAGGGATGTGGCAATAGAGCAGCTGGAGCAGGAGGTCTTGGAACCGGAGAGGCATCTGGCCACCAGCCCTGGGGATCCATCCCTCTGCGGAGCATGCCAGGGGAAGTGGGAGGCATTCTGGGCCCTTCACGACCAATGAGCTCGGGCACCTTTGTTTGATCCCATATTCACTTCCTTTGGGAGATGGATTGTGACTCCTGCTTCTTCTATGCCCTGGAGAAACAGAGGGGCGGGGGCAAGAAGCACAGCACCTGCCTCCTGACAAGGGATGGCACCACCCTCACAGATCTAGTGGAGATGTGGGGGAGGCCCAGGCCCTTCTACGACTGCCTCTTCTCCCCAGATCTGACTGATGTCGATTCCCACTGAATACTGTGGGCCAGGCTCCCGATGGTCAGTGCCGGCGGCTGGAGCTGCCTCTCACGGTGGCAGAGTTCTCAGAAACCCTGCGTCTGATGCCCACCAACAACCATCTGGGCATCAACGGGCTGACCATGGAGTTCTACTACACATTCTGGGACGTCCTCAGCCCGGACCTCATCATTGTCCTACCAATGGAACTAAACAGATGTAAAACATGGAGATCAGAATCACTCCCAATATTTAGGGGTCTGGAGCACATGACTTATGAGGAATGGCTGAGGGAACTGGGATTGTTTAGTCTCCAGAAGAGAAGAATGAGGGGGGATTTGATAGCTGCTTTCAACTACCTGAAGGGAGGTTCCAAAGAAGATGGAGCTCGGCTGTTCTCAGTGGTGGCAGATGACAGAACAAGGAGCAATGGTCTCAAGTTGCAGTGGGGGAGGTTAGGTTGGATATTAGGAACAACTTTTTCACTAGGAGGGTGGTGAAGCACTGGAATACGTTACCTAGGGAGGTGGTGGAATCTCCTTCCTTGGAGGTTTTTAAGGCCCGGCTTGACAAAGCCCTGGCTGGGATGATTTAGTTGGGAATTGGTCCTGCTTTAAGCAGGGGGTTGGACTAGATGACCTCCTGAGGTCCCTTCCAACCCTGATATTCTATGATTCTATGATTCTAAGATATTGAACAAAACTGGCCCCAGGAACGACCCCTGGGGCACTCCACTTGATACCGGCTGCCAACTAGACATGGAGCCATTGATCACTACCCATTGAGCCCGACGATCTAGCCAGCTTTCTATCCACCTTTTAGTCCATTCATCCAATCCATACTTCTTTAACTTGCTGGCAGGAATACTGTGGGAGACTGTATCAAAAGCTTTGCGAAAGTCAAGGAATAAGATATCCACTGCTTCCCCCTCATCCACAGAGCCAGTTATCTCATCATAGAAGGCAATTAGGTTAGTCAGGCCTGACTTGCCCTTGGTGAATCCATGCTGACTGTTCCTGAACACTTTCCTCTCCTCTAAGTGCTTCAGAATTGATTCCTTGAGGACTTGGTCCATGATTTTTCCAGAGACTGAGGTGAGGCTGACTGGCCTGTAGTTCCCCGGACCCTCCTTCTTCCCTTTTTTAAAGATGGGCACTACATTACCCTTTTTCCATTCATCCGGGACCTCCCCCGATTACCATGAGTTTTCAAAGATAATGGCCAATGGCTCTGCAATCACATCCGCCAACTCCATTAGCACCCTCGGATGCAGCACATCCGGCTCCATGGATTTGAGCTTGTCCAGCTTTTCTAAATAGTCCTGAACCACTTCTTTCTCCTCAGAGGGCTGGTCACCTCCTCCCCCTGGTGTGCTGCCCAGTGCAGTAATCTGGGAGCTGACCTTTGTGAAGACAGAGGCAAAAAAAGCATTGTGTACATTAGCTTTTTTCCACATCCTCTGTCACTAGGTTGCCTCCCTCATTCAGTAAGGGGCCCACACTTTCCTCGACTTTCTTCTTGTTGCTAACATACCTGAAGAAACCCTTCTTGTTACTCTTAACTCTTAGTTTGGAGGAGTACTGTTATTGACTGGAGGATCAGAGTAACAGGGGAAGGGAAACCCTGCCCAAGCAGAGCAGAGGGACTTCCCCAGCACAGAAGACTGAGAGAAACCCTGCCCAAGGGGGAAGAGGGTAAGAAGACTGCAAAGTTGAAGGGGCTGGGACCTGGAGTAGGGGGTGGATCCAGATCCCTTCCCCACTTGCCTTCTCTCCCCCAACAGGGCACTAGCGGAGCCGTCGATGCCCAAGAATAGGGGGTGAGAGGGTGCCCTGACCATCACACCAAGGAAAAGCATGGGACCCACCACAGTAGCATCGGCCATTTGCCACAGGGACCAACTTCAGTTGTTGAGAGAGAAGCTTTCAAGTTACGTGGAGTTTGTTGGCCATTTTTATCCCAAATGGAAATTGCCAGCACGTAAACCCTCCCTTTCACGAGTGTTTTGGGAGACTGCAGTCACTATATAGTTTATTCTTCCATATAAACAATCCATGGAGAACGTACAGCAGGAATTTGAGTGTTTGAGATATTGTTACCCCCTCTCTTCTTTTTTTGCCTTGTTAGTGTTTATCTCAAATAACCTGGGCTGTTGGAGGTCAGTTTATCTGAGATGCCTGGCGGTTGGATCCGTGCTCACATATCTGAACTATGAAACTTTCAGTCTCAGCTTTTTCATTTGGAATGAATGAAATGAATTTCCTGTGATATCTTGACAAGGTTTGTGATTTTTGGCGGCTGAGTACGTGTCTCTGGGCTCAGGCTCTAGAATGGATCTCCTATTATCATGTTATTTAAAATCATGCCTGGCTTACAGCTGTAGCTCAACAGAGAAGGCACACAGTGACTCCTATTAGGATCGGAGCTTTCAGTAAAAGTTATATTTTAATAAGGCCACTGTTTTAAAAGGTTAAAGATGGTGTAATTCTTGCCATTAAAGGTAGAATGTATGAGTTTGGCTCTTTAAATGATCTTACGGGGATCAAAATGGTCTTTCTCTCATGCCTTTATCGTGATTGCTAGTCTGAAATCACTACTAGGGCTAAAAGGGGATTTCTGCAGTATATCTATCTCAATTTGCCCCTGTGGGACACTGCCTTCTGATTCCCCCTAAGGGTCCTCCTCCTGAATCAAACCCTTAGAGGCAATGTGACCGATCATATGAGTCATTAGAAGCATTCCTGCTGTAATTTATATGCTCCTGTGAGTTTTCTCTAACTGTTCTCAGTCAAGGATTTCACCTGTCTACAATAGTCTGGGGGAATGGAAGCTGCACAGGTTTTCTTCTGTGAAGATTAAATTTTCACAGTCGTGGGGCCTGATTCTGCTCTTGCTTACACCATTGTGAATCAGGAGCTGTTCTAATCAAGCCAATCTGTGGATTTGCACTGGTTTAATGAAGTTGCAAAGTTTTGAGGGTACATATACGCTACAGTTGGGAATGTACTTCCCAGATTGGGTAGACAGACATGTACTAGCTCCGCTCAAGTTAGCGCACTAAAAATAGCAGTCTAGCCATCTCCGAATTTTAAAATATTGTGTGCAGAAATTTTATTTTTCGGGTGCACAATTCCCCCAGGAGCAATTGGCGTAAATCAATGGAGTCCTGTTGATATAAACAATTGTGGGTTGTGCCTTTAAGAAAACTGCTAGTGGCACACAACAGGGGGCAGCACTGATTGGTCCCAGTTGGCATGCAAGCTAGGTGGCCTCTGAGAGGCTGTAATAAAGATCTATTTGTTAGAACCTCCTGGGTCTTGTCTCTAAGTGTTAATTGTCTTTGTGCCTAGCAACAAACTAGGACATTCCAGTAACAGAATAGAAAATCTCCTATGATGATTACAGTATATATTCACAAGCTAGGGCTCCATCACCAGACCTACCACTCTTATTAGCAACACCGGAGGCTGGATAGCCATCTGTCTTGGATGGTTGCAACACAACAAATCCTGCATCTTGGCAGAGGGATAGACTAGATGACCCTTGCAGTTTCTTCTAGCCCTATGATTCTATGTTAGCAAATGAACCAAACTACCATCAACCTTTGATTCTTTGTAGGTGAGCCAAAATCCTACCATGCCTTGTATTTATCGTTCTTTGTATTAGAGCTGAACTTTACCTGACCCTAGTGTGTTATCAATAAGCTGAATTTTAGCTGGACCTTAGCATGTTAACAGTGGATCGCGAGTCCTCTTACTCGAAGACAGATAACTGGTGAGGCGCAGGTGTTTCTTGTGATCAATAAGATAGTGCTCTATCAAGAAAGGCTTTTAGCATATCAGGAATTACTCTAACAGATGGTTTTGTCATAATGGACTTGGTTAAAGATATCTTTTGTGATTGATAAAATAATGGATTGCTGAACAGGTGTCTTTAGCTCATCAGTTATGTAAATCAGATACCATGCAATACCAGTTATGTAAATCAGATACCTAGTTGGAACCATCCAATCCTGCTGTCGGCTCCTCAGACTAGTTTGGTATGTATAACATTTGTCTGTCTGTCTTGTGCTGTGTTAATCTTCCATAATAAATTCCAGTTGAGCCTGTTATCTGACATAATATAATGATTAAAAGTCAAACAGTAGTAGGGACTATTACAATAATACTCAATTCTGCACTTCTTACTGAGGCAAAACTCCTATTGATTTTACTGGGAATTAAACCTAAGTAGAGGGACTCCAGGATTGAGCCCTTGTTGTCAATGCGTCTTGTGTACAGAGACACAGTATTGATGATACGCTCATTGAGAATAGCGTCCTGAAGAGTCTGACTTAAATAATTCAAGAGCAAGGGGTATCCAAGTTAAGGTTGTTATCATGCCATCCTTAATTCAGCATTAGAGCTGTTTGAAAGGATCAATTTCACACACCAAGACTGAAATTTCCACAGGATCACATGGCTGGGACATCATCATTTCTGCTAGGGAAGGGTGGCAGGCTAAAATTCTATTCAAATCACAACTCTTCTTGTTTGCCTCGAGTTAGAGTTAAGATTTACCATCTTTTCAAACACACTCTTCCATTTCCTGAGTTAAAACCATGTTTGCCATCTATGAGCATTGCTTTACATTTTTGTGCAAGATAGAACAGTATACATGCTCCCCATCCCAGGGAAAAAAGTGATTCGCCTTCCCTCCCTATTGGTCTGCCCAATGATGTATGCTTTTTCTACAGAGCTCTGGATGCGTGACTCATTATGTAACATATTTCCATCTCTTAACATTCTATTCACAGGTTGACAGCCTGCTCCTGCTTAGTTAGTGGCAAAACTCACATTGACTTCAGTGCAGAATTGCTCTTAAATCCTAAATGCATGAGCCAAATCTTCCATTTATTTTTAATGTTTTCTGCATAGTTAAACATTATTGACAGGATTTTTTGTGTTTATTTTGTTTCTGCCCATCTCTGCCCAGTTGAGAAGCAGTTCTCTTATCAAAACAGCTCCTTTTCAGGAGCTACATTAGTTCTAAAGTGACCCATGTTTACACAAGGGTGGCTCTCTGTCTCAGTCTAGTGGCTGGACCACACAGATGTGAGTCTGCTGCTGGTTTTGAGCTAATAGACCTGAATTATTTCAGTCAGTAGAGCTCATTCTTCTGGATCCAGAAGTCCCGGGTCCAATCCCCATTACTGACAATCCATGGAGGGAGGTCACATGACAAGTGGAGGGCCATCATTTTGTGGAATTTCAGGTTTAAAAAACAAAACCATAAAATAAAACCCATAGCTAAAAAAATAATTATCCCCGCCCCCGCACACACACACTGCTTGTTCTCCCTTCCCCCTTTTTCCACTGGAAAACGGAGAGAAAGGATGGGGAGGAACATTGGTCCCCCCCCCACCCATTTAAAAAATTGGAAAGTTCCTACCAAAAAACAGAAAATTGTCACAAAGTTTCAATTTAGTTGAAAAACCTTTTTTTTTCCTAGGGGGGTGGTCAATAAAATGATTTGACAACACAATTTTGACCAGTTCTATAGACAAGACAAAGGGTGGAGGAAAGAAAGGAGCAGCACTGTCCTCTTCTGATAGTTGGGCAACTGAGATGTGAAATGACTTGCTTCAGGTTGCTTCACATCACTGAGAGCTAGACATAGAACCAAAAGATCTCCTGACCCTGACTCCCATCCTGACCCACAATGAACTGTCCACTGAGTCAGTGCAGAAGAGACAATCCCAAATACCTCAATAAGAAAAAAGACTGAGCCTTTTAACAGTGACATATATAAGATGAAATTTTAAGGCTAGAATCCTCTGAAAAGAAACATTTGGAAATTCAATTCCTTCCTAAAGCACCTTCAACTTGAAAATTTAACTTCCTTGTGGCAGGGGTCTGATTTTTTTCCCTTGGTGCAATGGGAAACACTATGACTGCTGCTGAGGAGGAACTGGTAAAAGGAAAGATATTTAGATGGCTTATATCGCTCCTGTGAAGCTGCAATTGTCTCTCTTCCCATAACCAGAGGAGCAGAGAATAAATGACCTGCTTTGCTTGTCATGTCAAGGAATGAAATGAAGTTTAAATAGTGGAAAAACCAACTCTTTCTTAATCAAGAATACTTATAGAAAACATTTGTCATGATTCATTTTTAATACGGTGTCTGGTTTCAGAAGGTACTGCAATTAAATGTGCATTAATGGCAATGATTCCTAATTTATGCTACAAACCTAACAGAGCATATCTGACTACGTTACAATTGATGGACAATTGTTAACTGTCAGAGATAAGAGTCTCTTAAATGAGATATTTTTCTTAATGTTACAGCAGAAATTAAATTAATTTAAAACAGCTTCCAAGTGTTACTGAAGCAACTAAAGTTTTATGACTTATATTTTTGAGTAGCCTTCTCATGTTGCATGTGTAGAAACAGGGATGAGGCACTCAAGATGCCATGCAAAGAATTTGATTAAATTATACTGCACTTCTAATGTAAAACAGATAAAATCTTATAAAAGATTAACTTATTGCCAATCCTAATAAGTTGACTCTGCTATGAAGATGGTGGCACATGCAGCAGCACAGGCTAACCATCTGAGTGTAAGCCTGCTTTACTCCTTGGGTTTGTATTTGGGTGTATTTTAAAAAGGATTTGGGGCTGTTTTTTGGAAAAATACCTTTTTCAAACTTATTTTTGAAAAAAAAAAAAAAATTCAGCATTGTCAAGATGTGAGAATAGGAACAAGACTTTCTGCAACGCATCCAATTGAGTTTTTCATCAAAATCATTATTGGAATAATCTGTTTACTGAAGCTTGTTACTTCTGGAAGAATTTTGTGCCACTGTGCATGCGCAGAATTCATGTCCCCCACAGATTTCTTTGTTTTCCCACAGAAAAATGACTTTCTGATAGCGAAGCAAAGGGAATCTGCAAGAGCAATCACGCACCACCCCCCACCAGTAGTGCAGGCACATTATTTCAGGCAGCCAGCAGAGAGGTAAATCACCAGGGGGCTGGGGACACCCCAGCCTGTGGCTCCTACCCTGAGCTTGGTTCAGCTGCTAGTCCCAGCTGGGCTGGAGGTAGAAAAGGACAGGACTTCATCTTCCCCTGCCAAGGAGTGGCTGGGGCTGTGTCAGCCTCACCTCCAGAAATGTCCCTCAGCTCCAGGAAGCTCAGCATCCTCCCCTGCCCCCATCACTACTCAGCTGTGTGGGGAGGGGTCACTATATGGGGAGCAGCTCACCCATCCACCCAATACCCATTCATCCGGACCTCCCATACCCAGACACCCCTGCCAAGCCTCATTCTGTACACCCAGAACCCCCTCCCCAGCCATCCACACCCAAACCCCGCCCCACTGAACCTCAACCCTGCAAAACCTCACCCCATACACCCAGAACCACCATAGCCCTCCATACCCAAACCCCAGACCACTGAACCGCAACCCCTGCATCTGGAGCCCCCCTTCACCCAGACTCCCTGCCTCTGGATCCCCACCCTTGCACCCAGACTACCTCTGCACTGAGGTCCCTGCACTCAAACCCCCACACAGACAAGCCCCATCCCCTCTGCACCACACTGACCCCCAACTAGCTGCACCCAGATCCCCACTCCCACCAAGCCCAACTCCCCCAGAACCCAGACGCCCCTGTTGAGATTCCCATATGCAGACCCCTCCGCGGAGCCCCAACCACCTTCACCTGAAACTCCTGCAGGTGCTGGGAGTGTGAGTCTGCTAAGGACTTCTTTGGAATGCTCTGCCCATCTCCCGTTTTTTTTCTGTTCTGTCTGAATTGTAAACAGTTTTACTGGCCCAGTTGTGGTTTTTGAAATTTCCACATAGGATTTTAGTCATTTAGTAAATAACTGTGGGTTTCCGGTCATAGCAGTAGTTTTAGCTTCATCTGCTAGGTCTTCAACATATCTGCATTTATCTCTTCCTGAATTGTTTTTCACTGCTTTGTCTGCTTTCTTGTATTCCCCCATTGTCTTTTTGCACTATTTTGTTGGTCTTATCATTCAGGAGTTTTCCTTTTAGTGCTTTCCATTCCTCAGTGAGATACCCTGTCTCTTGGTTTATCCCATTCTTGCTCTGTTTATGATGATATCCAGCTGTGACTGCTGCATCTTGAATCACATTCTCTCTAACCTCTGTGCAGCATTCTTTAGGTCCAATCTATCTCTCGCCTTCCTCTGTGTTTGGCAGTACTATTCCTTAGTTAAGATAGAATTTCTCACAATAGTCTTTCATTTTCAGTTTTTTCATTATTAACCAGAAAGCAGCCAGAAAAAAAATCTCTACGTTTTAATTCCAGTTTAGCAATGCGAAGATGGTGGTCAGTCACAGCTGACATCTGCTGCTTGATATGCCCTTGCATCTTGGACAGATGACCTGAATCTCTAACTGATGGTAGATGTGGTTGATCGGTTGGTTGTTTTTTGTTGTTTTTTGACCATCTGGCAAATTCCGTGTTTCTTTGTATATGTCTTTGAGGGATCAGGATGCTTAAAATAACTAGGTTGTACAGCAAAGACAGTCCAATAAATCTTTTGCCATTTTGGTTGATGTTTCCTAACCCACGCTTCCCTATTGCTCTTTCCATTCCTTGGTTGTCAAATTCCTACTGCAGTGTTAAAATTGCCTATCACAAGGAGTAAGACCTGTTTTGGCATTCTGTCAATCACACTCATCTTTATCCTTGTTGCTATGTTCCTTTGTCGGAACATAGCACTGTATGATTGACCTGTTTGGAGTCCATCATATATGATGTGTTGGTTGATAGGTTCCCATTTGATGAATGATTCTTCCACAAAGTTTGGCTAATAAGCACTACGCCCTCTGAGTGTGTGTTTGTCACTACAACCTGAATAGAAGAGATGTTTCTTCTCATGCTTGAAGCACTTCTAATCCACATCTGTCAATCTGCTCTCATTGATACCCAGAATTTCAAGTTCGTAGTTGTTCATCTCCCTAATAATCTTGCCAGCATCAGACCTTACAAGGTCCTGGCTCTCACCAGAAACCTTCATGCAGCCGGAGGGTTGATAGCCATTTTTACTGGATTGGTTGCCTGGTTCCATTTCTATAACCAGCTAGGTGTGGTGTATTGTGGTGTTGTTTTAAAGAAAGGTAGGTGGTTAGCCTTGAGTTTAACCCTCCTCACCTATTCAGGCTTGGGACTGGCAGCCACATCCAGGTGCACAAGAAAGGGCTTATATCCTCATGGAACCCTAAAATTCTACCTGTCCTGCAGAAAAGGGAGTGTTTGTTTATTTTGTAAAACAGGAACTCAGTGTTAGTCAGTGGAGTTCTCTTTGGAGGGAAGTAAATCCTCTGCTAGACAAATGGAACCTTAAGGCTTCAGTAATGTCTATAACATAAATGTAGTGTCTAGAACTAGCACAGTGCTCTTCTGAGTGAAGGTCCCACTGACATGACATTATGTATGTTGGATTAGATTGAATAAATTGAAGGTCAGCAATATCTTCTATGGATGGAAAATTTCTGACTCTACTCTTAGTTATCCTTTTTACAAGGCAGTGATGTGATGAGCAGGGTGAAAAGGATGTATCCAGAGGCTTTTTGATGAATTGGTCATATCAAGCAAACCTAATTTTGTTCTTTGAAACCACAAATTTGGTTGGTAAATGTAACTGTTGTGTACTTCTAAAATGTATAGATGACTTGAAGCTGGAGGAGTTACAAGCATTTTGGAGGACAGGCTTAAAATTCAAAATGACCTTGACAAATTAGAGAATTGGTATGAAATTCAGTAAAGACACAGGTGCAAAGTACTATACTTAGGAAGGAATAATCAAATGCACAACTACTAAAATAGGGAATAACTGGCTATGAGATAGTGATGTTGAACAGGATCAAGGGTTAGTGATCACAAAGTGAATGTGGGTCAACAATATGATGCGCTTGTGAAAAAGTGCATATCATTCAAGGAGGTATTAACGGAAGTGTCTTATGTAAGATGCTGGAGGTAATGGTCCTGCCTTACTTAGCACTGGTGACGACTCATCAGGAGTATTTTGTCCAGTCCTGGGTGCCACACTCAGGGCCGGCTCTAGGTTTCTTGCCGCCCCAAGTAAAAAAAATTTGGCTGCCCCCCGTCCCAGCCCTGGGCTCCTCGCCGCACCCCGCTGCTGCCCCAGCCCTGGGCTCTCCTTACTCACCCTCCCCCCGGCGCTCTGGCCGCCGGGGACAGCGGAGCCATGGCGGGCTCGCCACCCTCCCCCCGGGGCTCCGGCCACCCTCCCCTGCCGCGCTGGGGGTGGGGCGGCCGGAGGCTTTTTTGCCTGGGGCGGCAAAAAAGCCAGAGCCGGCTCTGTCAACCACCCACACCCTCTGCCGCCCCCAGCTCTGGGCTCCCTCATTCCCCCCCACCATTGCCCCCCCACACCCCTCCTGCCGCCCCAGCCCTGGGCTCTCTCCCCCCTCCCCCACCTGCACCCTCCTTCCGCCGCAGCCCTGGGTCACTGGTAACTCACTCCCATGGCAGGTCATTCAGCAGGAATTTTAGATGTGCACAGAACACAGACAGGATTGGTTCCCATATGGTTACAGAACTGCGGTAAAGTGGAACAATTTTCAGCTTGTGTGATTGGAGGATATCTGGATGCATATTATAAGGCTGTCCTACATAACTGAGGAAAAGTTGAGGTGCCTTTATTATTCTTTTCTTCCACTCTTTCTTTCTATGGGGAATTTGCCAATGCAGTATCACTGTCTTCCTTTTAAACAAACAAACAAACAAACAAAAAGGCAATGGCTGTTGAAAATAGCAATTCCAGTCCTAATAACCACTGGGAAGCATTTCTTGCTCAATTTTATCCTACTTTTTCTACAGCAAGTTACAGTGGATCAGTATATTTGATTTGGGAGAAATGAAGTAACAGCTGCCCAAACTGAGCTTGAGCACTCCTGAATTTTGAGGTGTTCAAATCTGGAAGGCAGGTGCTGGGGAGTCGGGGGAAGGAAGGGGGCTGTGGCTGTGGCTCCGCGGGGGAGCATGGCAGCATGTATGCAGCAGTGTGTGTGGCGCTGCGCGGAGCCAGACACGCTGGTCTGAGTGGCACAGTAAGGGGGTTGGGGGTTAGATGGGGCGGAGGTTCGGGGGGCAGTCAGGGGCAGGGAGAAGGGGGGGTTAGATGGGTCAGGGGTTTCGGGGGGGGCAGTCAGGGGACAGGCAGCAGTTGGATAGGCATGGGAGTCCCAGGGGTTTGTCAGGGGCCAGGTAGGGGTTGGGGTCCTGGGGGGAAGTTGGGGGGTCTCAGGAGGGGGCAGTTGGGGACAAGGAGAAGGGAGGCTTAGATGGGGTCTCAAGGGGCGGTTAGGGGCAGGGTCCCGGGAGGGGGTGATCAGGGGACAGGGAGCAGGGGGGTTGGATGGGTTGGGGTTTCTGTGGGGGGCAGTCGGAGGGAGTGGATGGGGGCAGGGTGGGGCTACCCTCCCTCCCCGTGGAGTGTCCTATTTTTTAAATGTTAAAATATGGAATCCCTACTCACAGTGCAGCTCTCCATTCAGGGCAGGCTGCAGCATGAGGTCTCAGCTACCTCACTCCCTCCCCCTCTTTCCTGTTGGTAGTGGCCAAGGGAATGCTGGGAAATGTAGTTCTTTCCCTGCTCCAGGGCTGGCTCTATAGGCAGGGAGCTAACCAAGGAACTACAGCTCCCAGGGCGCCCTGTTGGTTCTCAGCTCCCAGGCTGGATCCCTGCCGCCCCTGCAAATGGGTTGCCCCAAGCACGTGCTTTCTTTGCTGGTGCCTAGAGCCGCCCCTGGCCACGCTGGAAGAAAGATGTGATCAAACTGGAGAGAGTCTAGAGGCAAACAAGCAAAAATAAGTGCTCTAAAAAACCTGACCAATTAGGAAATGCTAAAAAAAAAATTGGGCATGTTTTATTACTTAGAAAAGAAAACTGAGGGGGACCTGATAAGTCTTCAAATATGTTAAAGGGTGTTTCAAAGATGATGGTAACACTGCTCTATAGCCAAAATGCTTCTGAAATAAATGTAATCAAACTTTACTAATTCTGGGTCACTGAGAGCGAAAATGATGCTTAAAATTGTGGATTAGCTCTAGTTTTCAAGATATGCTATTGGGTCAGTATATACGACCCTTGACTTGGGAATGGCGAAGGATAAGTGAGTTATAAAGGGAAGGGATCTCAATTTAAACCAGAAATGACTAAAATACATCTTTGACTGGATCTATGAATAAATCTAGGACCGGGTTTGGACAGTACTTGCTTTTTAGGCAAAACAATGAATGATGCAATCTGAAGCTGGTATTGCGTCATACATGATATGAATTGCATCATGTTATTCCTAGAAGTCATGGATGATGCAATCATAACGAAGCTTACATCACTCTGCTGAACAAATTGCGCTATATCAGCTCTAGAAATCATACAGTGTCATGCTCTCTTATTTGTCAGTGTTTGATTTTGCAAAGGGACACATTTCTGTTTAGCCAAACTGAGCAGAGATGCCTTGTACTTGTGTGAACAGTGTAGATAACTTCTGCTATGTTTGTGGTGAAGTGACTTTTGCATCACAAAAGTGCAGTATAACCACTATGGTTAAGAAAGCCTATCACCTTTATTTTGGCTGCAAAATTGGAGATCAGGACAAGAGGTGGGCCCCACACATATGCTGCAACACTTGTGCAACAAATCTTCACCAGTGATTGAACAGGAAAAGGAAATCTATGCCTTTTGCAGTGCCAATGATTTGGAGAGAGCCAACAGATCATACCAGCAATTGTTACTTCTGCATGGTGCCTCCAGTTGGGAAAGGTGTGTCAAAGAAGAAAAAGTGGACTGTGCATTATCCAAACATTCCATCAGCTATACGCCCAGTACCCCACGGAGAAGGACTGACGGTTCCTGATGCACCAGAATCATTCTCATTTGGAGACGAGGAAGAGGATGAAACTTCTGGTCCTGAACCATCAATGTCACAGGACCCACATTTTCTCCCATCCTCCTCCTCTGAACCACACCACCTTGTGTTATGAGAACTGAATGACCTTGTCAGGGATTTGGAACTAGGCAAGAGTAAGGCAGAGTTGTTGGGCTCCAGACTACAGCAGTGGAATCTCCTGGCAGGTGATGTTAGGGTTTCCATGTTCCGTGACCGTCAAAAGGATCTTGTCCCATTCTTCTTCATGGAAGGTGATCTTGTAGCCTGCAACAACATCGATGGTGTGATGGCAGCCCTCAACATCGTTCACGGTCCAGGTGAGTGGAGACTGTTCATTGATTCATCCAAGGCGAGTCTTAAAGCTGTTTTACTGCATAATGGCAATGTTTTGCCATCAATTCCAGTTGGTCATGCAGTCCATATGAAGGAAACCTATGACAACATGAAACAACTTTTGAGGTGCATAAACTATGACCAACATCAGTGGCAGCTTTGTGGCGATTTGAAGGTTGTTGCTCTCTTGCTTGGTCTGCAGACTGGATACACAAAGTACTGCTGTTTTCTCTGCGAATGGGATAGTCGTGCAAGAGATTCCCAGTATATCAAGAAAGATTGGCCACTCCGACAGTCATTGGAGCCTGGGAGGAAAAGTGTTCAGCATCCACCACTTGTTGAATCAAGGAAGATTTTGTTATCACCCTTACACATCAAGCTGGGTCTGATGAAGAACTTTGTCAAGGCCATTGACAAAACACAAGCAGCTTTCAAGTACCTCCGTGGAAAATTTCCAAGGTTAAGTGAAGCTAAGATAAAGGAAGGTGTCTTTGTTGGTCCTCAGATTCGTGAACTTCTTCGAGATGATGCATTTGACCATGCACTGCGTGGCAAGGAAAAGACGGCATGGAAAGCCTTCCAGTTAGTGGCAATACATTTTCTCGGAAACAACAAGGCAGACAACGACAAGTTGTTGGTGGAAAACCTCCTCAAGGCATACAAAAGCCTTGGTTACAACATGTCACTAAAGATACATTTTTTTGCACTCTCATATAGATTTTTTTCCACCGAACTGCGGAGCAGTGAGCGACGAGCATGGTGAGCGATTTTACCAGGACATTGCAACAATGGAGAAACACTATCAGGGCAAATGGAGCCCATCAATGCTTGCAGACTAGTGCTGGACAGTGACAAGAGATGCTCCATTTAATGAATACAAGAGACAAGCCAAGAAGCGCCAAGTAGACACTGAATAGGACTAAACTATGTACATAATAGTTTTTTGCCTTTTGTTTCATAATAAATTTGATTTATATAACCCTTTTGCTGATTTTTAAAGTGTTACATAAACAAGACAGGTGAAATATTATCATGTAAAGCAACCATAAACACATGAAAAGACCTAGGTTTAAAACTCTACTATCTACACAATATACATAGGCATAAAATGTAAAAACTTAAATATCTTAGAAACAGTAGCCAATCAGTTGTTTTAATTGTCATATTTGAATTCAGCACATCAAAATACATAAAAAATAGCATATTTTATCTCTGAAGCAGACGACTTCTCAAAAATTATAGACCAGTGTAATCAATTGTTCTCCATGTCCACTGAAGGTAGGACAAGAAGTAGTTGGCTTACTATGCAGCAAGGAGACTTAGTTAGATATTAGGGAAAAGCTTTCTAATTATAAGGATGGTTAAGGATTGGAATAGGCTTCCAGGAGAGGTGGTGGAATCCCTATGATTGGAGATTTTAAAAAAAAGAGATTAGACCAACACCTGTCTACTTGGGATGGTCTACTTGGACCTGCCTTGCCTGTCAGGAGTGGTCTAGGTGTATTAAGTCCTGCCTCTTGAGTCCCCTTCTAGCCCTTCATTTCTATGATGCAATATGATCTACTTACTCTTCTGTAAGGCATTTGATTTGGTATCATATGGCATTCTGATTTTTTTTTTTAAACTACCACTATGTAAAATCAACATGGCACATACTGAATGGATTAAAAATTGGCTAAAAGTACGATTTTAATTTCCTGTTAATGGCTACATTTTATCAATAAGGAGAGGGGATTTCTAATGGAGACTTTTGGGTATGAGTTAATTGCTAAACTGTGTAATAGCTTTGGGCTGAGACCTCAGAAGAAATTAATTATAAACCATTTCTGAACAGTTTTGCAGATAACTTGGATTGGTGGAGAGGTAAATAATGACAAGGACAGGTCACTTTTATACAAAGCCATTTGGTCACTTGGTAAGGTGGACGTAATCAAACGTGGAAATAATACAGCCAAATGCAAAGACTTTAATCTAGGAGCAAAGAATGTATCCCATACTTTAAGGATGGAGGACTATGTCCTGGAAAGCACTGATTTTGAAAAAGACATGGGGAAGATGGTTGGTAACCAGTTGAACACAAGTTCTCAGTGCACTGCTGTAGCTAAAAGGGCCAATGTAGTCCTTGGATATATAGACAAATGAATATTGAGAGAGAGAGCAGGAAGAAGAATTGCTATTACCTCTGTACAGGACACTTGTGAGATCATTAGTGGAATGCTGTTTCTATATTTGATGTCCACGACTTTAAAAGGATGTTCAAGATCAGAGATGGTTCCAGGTCTGGAAAACATACCTTACAGCAAGAGACTTTAGGGCATGTCTACATGGTGGGGCAATGAGCTCTACAAGAGTGAGATTTCTAAAGTGCACTACCATATTGTGCATTAATTGGTACATGTATACGAAACTTGTAAACACACTAGGGAACGATCGGTGTGCACCAGTAGGCTCTACACAGACCAATAAATGTGCGACATATGACTGTGCATTAGAAGTCACGCCCCAATAGAGCTGATCACCCCACCATGTAGACAAGCCCTTAAGCAGCTCATATGTATAGCTTAGGAATGAGATGGGTAATAGGTGGCCTGATCATATCCGATAGACGCGGAGAGACGTTAACTGGTACTTCATAGCTATTTAATCTAGCAGACAAAGGTCAAGCAAAATTCAGTGGCTGGACGTTGGAACTAAAGAACTTCAAAATAAAACAAAGTACTTTTTTTTTAATGAGTAATTGATCATTTGAAATAGTTTACCAAGCTGATGATTGCATTTTCTGTCACTCTAGGTCTTTAAGATTGGCTGATTCTCAGATATCTTCTACGTAAACCATGTGTGGTTTGGCTTGATGTAGAAATCACTGGCTGAATTTCTATTGCTTGTCTTAGGCAGGCTAGGTGATCATAAATGTCCCTTCTTGGGTTTAAAAATCCTTAGTTATTTGCCCCAAATCACAGTTTTTGTTTGGTATCCATATGTAAAGAAAATTGACATTCACAAACTTGTAGTAATTTTTGTAAATTCATAATTTATAAACAGCCCTGTATTCCAGAGACATTGACATTATTGTGTTTTCATTGTCAGGGTGTCCAAACTTTAGATTCTTTGGTGATGGGCTCCGTAGAAAAACCGAAGGCAGGCAAAGAAATGCACCAAAGAATATTCAGAAAACACTGCTCAGTGCCCATAGGACATATTTCTTTACTCCTCTATACCGTACAGTTGTTTTATAGCACTTGTATTCATTTATTTTCACTTGTTGAAACAAACTTGCTGATGGCTTGACTTGTTGCAGAAAATGACTTCTCTATTGATGAAAAAAATTGGGTGTTTAATTTTAGTTTTCAGGATAACTTAAATTGAATTTCAGCTTAGTATCCTATGGTTTTCTAGCAGAAATAACTAGGAGAAACAAATAATAATGATGGCCAGAACAAAATTAACTGGTGGTTGTGGTGTTTTTGTTTGTTTGCTTGCTTTTGTAAGTTGGGGGAGGGAAGGGGGGGAAAGGAGAAGATCCACCAGAAACAAAGGTAACATTAAAATAGACAGTTCTTAAAAAACATTATTACAGTGAAACAAAGGGACTTTCTCAGTACTAAGAAAATTAATTTAAATTACTGTGCAGCTGTAGCTGAATAAAATGTATTTTGGGATTGTCTAGACAATCCCATCACCATAGTATCCAAGTTAAAACTCCATGGTGAGGCCTGTGGGGCTCATTTTACTCATTGTCAAGATTTCCATTGACTTCAATGGGCATTGGAACAGTGAATGTCACAACTCCTTCTTCTGCTCTTTTCCTTTCCTAGAAGACTCAGGTCTCCTTGTGTGACAGATTTTTGTTATCAATCTGCCTGGGCCCACAGTTGATCAGGCTGGGACCATAGGATCTTTTTGGGGAGGAGATGACGAGGCACACCACGTGTCTGAATTTTAAAGCTTTATTAATAAAATAATAAAATAACAGCAGAGAGGGCTGGAAATGCTTCCACGTCACTCAAAGGAAGGAAGAAAGCATTAGTGCCCTAACCCGCTTTTATACTTACACACTCACTACCCGGGGCTGGCCAGGGCTGGGTGTAGCGTAGGAAGAGGAGGTGTGGGGGGAAAGGTGGACGGGAGGTCTATCCTGTGTGCACAGGTCATCCAGGAATCCACTGTGTTCTCCTGAGGGCTGAAGCAAATCAGAGGGTTTTAAGTCCTGGGGTCTCTTGTGGGTGTCTCCTTCAGGAACCTTTGTTCCCCATGGTCTGTATACCAGTCCATGCAGGCTTGCGGTTCGGGTTCCCAAAACATCCCGTCTCTGGAGACACTGTTGTTCCTTCTATTGGTGCTAGCTGGAATGTGGAGTTAATCCATTCTCCGCTCTCTTCTTTTTCTACTTCCCACCCCCTTCTCCTTGGTCTTTTGTACTCCTGCAAAGGAATCTTCCATTCCCCACTCGCACACCTTTGATCCTCCCCAAAATGCTTTGTGATACTTGTAACAGCATTAGCCACATACAATGCTGATCTGCCTTCCCCGGGGACTCCCTGAGGGAGGGGGGCCATTGGGGTGTGACACTTGGGATAAATACAGATGGTTCCCACCAACTCTCCCTTTCTTCTCTTCTCTTAAATATTTTCAGAGAAAATCTGGCTTGTGTAGTGTTCAGCAACAAGAGGGAACTAATATGAAGAAAATAGCAAAGACAACGTTCTGTAATAGGTTTTTTTTAGAATCACATGCTATGATTTGATTTCACTTAGTCTGGAGCTTATGTTCAGTTAGATAAGGACTCCAAAGTCTGCATTAATTTGGTTTGTAATGAATTTAAGGTCTCAACACAGGACAGTACTACCATGGAATAGAATAGAAAGGCATGAGAAGATTTTCCTACACTTATAATGTGTGTGTGATTATGTATTAATGATCCCTATGCAGCATTTTCTGTGATTTATATAATGAGAGATTTTGTGTCAAACGTGGCAAAAATGTAGTGCTTATCAATTTACCAATCTCCACTCATGGGTGGGCAATCCAGCGTGGGGTTTTCAGATTAGTGGAGATATGGGGCCAGTAGAAGTGACATCATGTATCTTTGCAGGGCAAAGGAGGCACTCACTCACTGGCCCCACTCAGTAATGCCCTGGAACAGAGAGAGTGCATTGAATGTCAGTCTGTCTGCTGGTGGTGATGTTGCTGCTCAGCTCGGATAGGGCCCTGGGAGGGAAAAGGAATTCTTTGGACTGGAAAGAGAGTGGATCAGGGAAGCCTTAGAGAAGCTGTTGCTCTGCTCCTCTGTTTTTCAGCTGTGGGTCTTAGCTGCCAACTCTGTGGCCCCAGCTCAGCTGCAGCACTGAGCAAAGATGGCATCCACTGCACTGTTTTGTGAGGCAGAGGCCTTGGTTCCAACTCTGGCCCTTCCTTTCCTTCCACTGGGGAGCAGAAGAGGGTATAATTCAACTTAAGCAACATTTATGTTGCTTCTTTCTGTTGGCGTGTGTGTGTGAGAGAGAACTGTGATTTATATTCCAGGGTTGGTTTCAGGCTTCAGACCTCTATTTTTTTTTCCGCTTCCATGCGTGACATTTTGGGGTTGAACGCAGGCCAGTGAAGGATTGTGTCAGTGCCTGACCTGCAGTTCCGTGTGCCTTAATGCTATGTTGTTATGACTCATAGTCCGGACACCCACAGCCAGCATACAAGCGTGTAGGTTACACTCTGGCTTTCACCACCAGTTTTTGTTTGCAGAGCAGCCCCAACACTTCTCCCAGTCCTGAATTTTCCCAAATTGTCTCCCTGCAGCCATCCAGCCCTCTCCTGGAACACTGATAGAAGTTAAGTTGGCTGCACCTTTAAAGAAACAGAAAGCAGCTCGTTATCTTGACTGGAGTTAACAATCACTTCAGTTCAACCAAAGCACTGAGCTGGCTTAGATAAAAGGTAAAGCAAGTTTATTCAATCAAAAAGAGAGGTTTCAAGGAACAAAGATAAAAATGTTTACAAGCAAACAAAAAGTAAAAATACATTTCTAAGACTAAAACTTAATTTCAGCAAGCTACAATCTTCACCTAAGTAAGTTTCTTACATAAACTTAGTTCAGAGACGCCAACCCGCTTTGTTGAAGGACTCAACACTCTGTGATTTCAAGAGCTCCAGCCTCTTGAATCCCCCAAGTGATGGACAGCTATGGGGTTCTGCCTTCTTTTTATAGTTCAGCAAATCTTTTTGAAATATATTCTTTGAAAGCCCAGACACTTGGCTGCTACATGCCAGGTGGGGTATAGATGCCATGCTGTCTTCTCCCCTGCTTGATAACTGTTTACCTATGTGTAAATTTTATTTCCGTTATCTCTGCCTGATGACCAGACTAGTCAGACACGCAAATACACATTGCTTTGGCTAGGGCAGACTGGTTTTTATGCATTGCTTGCCAAACACACATTAAGACTTAATTCCAGCACAGATTTATAACTTTGTGCACATCCTGTACTTGCACCACACAATGATTTTTGGGGCCAGCATGTTACCAGTTTGTATACAATACAGATTGTGACAACAGTGTGTTAGGTGTAGTGAGTATGTCAGGCCTGAAAAGAATTGCTAACTGAGTAGTGAAGGACTAATTGGCCTCTGTGTCGCACTCTGGTCTCAGCTCAAACTTAAAAATCAAAGCTCTTAAGTGTTTTCTTTTGTGACAATTTGGTGAAATTCTTCAGTGTAACATATTTTGGGTCCATTCCTAAAAAAAGCAAAGCTCCCATTGAAGTCATATAATGATGATGTGGGAGAAAATTCCTTTTTGGATATAGTTAAGTCTGAAAGTATATGAGGATCATTGCTACAGTAAAGAGACAGGTTTACAGCTTTTGACTCTGTACTGTAGCCTCACCTACACCATTTACTCCAACATTGATATCGCAGTCCATCGCTTCTAAAAGTGAATGTACCATCCTTCATGTAAAGTGTTAAGATTCCTCTCTAGACTAATATTGCCAAAGGTTAAATGACATTAGTATTGAAGTTTGTGACTGCGTAATATGCTGGTATAATCCTCAGGACATACTCTAATGGCAGTCATAGTTCCCTGAATACTTCCACTGTGCTATAGGTATAAAAATCTTGCTGATAGAAAATTGTATTTTAGTGTGAATAATTGAAAATACCTCAAGAAATGGGAAGAGGATGCACAAAACATTCAGATTAAATATGTACACCCTAAGGTATAGTCTACAATGGAGTTTTTTTTTTCTTAATGATTTTTAAGAATATGTTCTAAAAATATTGTCCCATAGCATTTGGGCATGTGACATGAATTAAAAATAAAGCAACACCTTATGTTGTACAGTCCACAGTACAGAGAGAAAAAGCATCTCCCTGGTCATTTTCTTACCATATGTACAACATGCCTCCGATGGCATGTAACCAGGATTTATCAGCAAATTTGGTCCACTTGTTGGATCATTTATTTCCCCAGCTTGGGACCGGTACTGACTGAGTGTGTGATATGAACATTGATCCATGCCCCCCCATCCCTCTGGTTGAAACATCCTCTACCCCAGTTATCATAGTATCATGAAAACTTCCCATGGATATGGATAGAGATTTCTCTAATAGAGAGAGAAATGCTGTTGGGATTTTTTTATAATGGAAGACTTGAACCACCCCAGTTATAGATTGAAAATAAATGCTACTAATTCTGGTAGAGTCCAGTTACTCCTGGATATGATAGATACATTTTCTTCATCAACGCGTCATTGAACCAATAATAGGTGATGGAATTTTAGACTTGGTTTTGGTAAGCAGTAAGGACATCCTAGAAGATCTGGTTATAGGAAATAAACAATGCAGTGTGGATGGGGAGGAGATTAAATGTAATCTAGATATGTCCCAAAAACTAAATGAATACATTTGCCTTGGTTTTCAATAAGGATGACAGTAGGGGATGTGGGCATGAAGGCAGGATGGCTGATGGGAATGAGTGTATAGATATGGAAATTTCCACATCGGAGATCGAAGAAAAACTTACATATAAGCACTCAAATCAGGGAAACCAGCTAATTTCCATCCCAGAAGATTGAAAGAATTGGCACAGGAAATTCCTTGTCTGATAGATGGATTTATTATAAATCTTTGCTATTTGATGGTATTTGACTGGAGAATAAATAACATCATACCTATATTTATAAAAGGATGGGAAAAAGTGATCCAGGCAATTACAGACCTCCTAGTCTGATTTCAGTCCTATGCAAAGCTTTAGAACAAATTTTGAGGTACAGAATAGTTCAGTTTGTGGAGGTAAATGGAAAAGGGGGTGTAATGCAAAATGGGTTTACCAAAGGTAAATCGTACCAGATTAACCTGATTTCCTTCTTTGAGAAAATAACTGATTTTTGTTAAGATAAAGGAAATGCAGTAGATCTAATATAATTGGACTTGAGTAAAGCATTTGACATGGTACTAGATGTGAAATTATTAGTTAAATTGGAGAAAATGGCAATTAGTAAAAAAATTCCTAAGGTGGAGAGGGAATTGGTTAAAGGGGAGAAGGCAACAGGTTGTGCTGAAAGGTGACGTGTTGGACTAGAGGGAGTTTACTAGTGGAATTCCTCAAGAAACGGTCTTGGGACCAATCTTCAGTATTTCTATGAATGACCTTGACACACAAAGTTGGAGAGTGCTAACGAAATTTGCTGATGATCCAAAGTTGGGAGGCAGTGTCAATACAGAGGAGGATCGAGATATTGTACAGGAAGATCTGGATGACCTGCAAGGCTGGATTGACAGGAATGGGATGAAATTCAATAGCGCAAAGGGCAAGGTCATGCACTCATGATCTAATTACTATAATTTTTGATGCAAGCTGGGACTCATCAATTGAAAGCAACAGAGGAGGTGAGAGTCACTGGACAACTGGATGAGTATGAGCCACAAATATGATGCAGCTGTGAAAAAGGCAAAGGACATCCTAGGATATATTCAATGAGGCGTTTCTGGTAGAGCGAGAGATGTATTAATGCCATTGTAAAAAGCACTGGTAAAACTTTATTTTGAATACTGTGTACAATTTTGGTCACCCATGTGCAAAAAAAGGTTAATTGAGATTGGAACAAATGCAGAGAAGAGCTACAAAGATTATCAGGGAAATGGCGGTGTGACGGGTTGGATCACAGAAACCACCTCTGAGACTACCTCTGAACCCGTTTTCCCTGACAGCTTGGGACTTCAGAACCCTGCCTGGTAGTGCCAGACACGCTTGCCTGCTACAACCAGAGCCCCAGGTCTGAACCACGTCCCTCAAAAGCTGCAGGCTAAACTGAAAACAGCTTAAGAAGTGTTCCTGTCTCCAGCACTCAGATGCCCAGCTTATACAGGGTAGACTCATAAATTGTTCGCCCTCTATAACACTGATAGAGAGAGATGCACAGCTGTTTGCCCCCTCTCCCCACCCCGCAGGTATTAATACATACTCTGGGTTAATTAATAAGTAAAAAGTGATTTTATTAAATACAAAAAGTAGGATTTCAGTGGTTCCAAGTAATAACAGACAGAACAAAGTGAATTACCAAGCAAAATAAAATAAAACACGCAAGTCTAAACCTAATAAAGTAAGAAAGTGATTACAGATGAAATCTCGCCCTCGGAGATGTTCCAGTATGCTTCTTTTACATACTAGTCTTGTTCTAGTCTGGGTCCAGCAATCACTCAGACCTCTGTGGTTACTATCCTTTGTTACAGTTTCTTTCAGGTATCCTTTGGGGGTGGAGAGGCTATCTCTTGGGCCAGCTGAAGACAAAATTGAGAGGTCTCCCCAGGGGCTTAAATAGACTTTTTCTTGTGGGTGGAGACCCCTTCCTCTCTCCTGTGCAGAATCCAGCTGCAAGATAGAGTTTTGGAGTGTCATGGGCAAGTCACATGTCCATGCATGACTCAGAACTTTACAGGTTCAGCCATTGCTCACATGGTACCCTGGAAATCCCCAACTAGACTTCTTATGTGGATTGGAGTCTTCCAAGGTCCCATTGTCCATTAAGTGTTTTTTGAATGGGCACTTAACTTGCAAATTCTTTTCTTAAGAAGCTGACCAAATGCCCTACCAAGGCTACTTAAAAACAAACAAGTACACAGCCAATATTCATAACTTCAAATACAAAAATGATACATGCACACAAATAAGATGAATATATTCAGTAGATCATAACATGTGCAGAGATATGTTACATGGCATATGTAGCATAAAACATATTCCAGTTATGTCATATATACATTCATAAGCATATTTCCATAAAGCACTATGGGGTGCTATGTCACAGGAGGGACTATCTCCATCCTTAGAGGTTTTTAAGGCCCAGCTTGACAAAGCCCTGTCTGGAATCATTTAGTTGGGGTTGGTCCTGCTTTGAGCAGGGCGTTGGACTAGGTGACCTCCTGAACTCTCTTCCAATCCTAATCTTCTATGATTCTATTTTATGAGAGGAGATTGGAACAGCTTGACTTGTTTAGCCTAGTGAAAAGAAGGCTGAGCAGGGATATGATTGTTCTCTATAAATACATCAGGGTTGGTAAACACCAGGAAGGGTGAAGAGCTGTTTAACATAGAGGACAATGTTAGCAAGGTCAAATGAGTATAAACTGGGCACGAACAAATTCAGGCTGGAAGTTAGGTTTCTAACCATCGGAGGAGTGTGGTTCTGAAACAGATTGACAATAGGCTTAATTAGTTTTAAGAAAGGGCTGAACAAATTTATGTGTAGGATTGCATGACAGGCTTGCTTGTGATTAGAGGGAGGGAGGGACAGAGTTCTGCAGCCTTGGAGATTCCTTCTGGGTTATATTTTATGCTCCTAAAGGCTCGTGTTTCAGGGCTTCAGTTAGTCACCTCCAGCAGCTAGGAAGGAATTCCACCTGCCCTCTCAATTCATTCTGGGTAGTTGTGGGGTCTCCTTCCTCTGAAGCCTCAGAGATGGCCATAGCTGGAGATGGGGCACTGGACTGAGTGGGCCAGCACTCTGTGGTGGCACTTGAAATTCTTTCTTTGACCTGCTTGGCTGGCTGGCTGGCTCTTACTCCCATACTCAGGTCTGACTGACTGCCATATGTGGGGTAGGGAAGGAATTTTGTAATTGTCCATGACCATGTGTAGTTTTTCACTTCCCTTTGCAACCTGGAGTGCGGATGACTTATCAGGATTCTTTGGGTTTCTCATTTAATCAAATCCTTGCTATTGCAGGGGCGTCAAGGTTTGATGCTCTTTGGTCTCACCTATTCTCTGTATGTGGCACATAAGAGTTTAGTTTCCTGTGGGCTGTAATATTTGCAACTAATTTCAGTTGTTGGGTTTAGTGTGCAGGTGCTGGGTCATGTTGGTGGCCTGTGGTATGCAGGAAATCAGACTAGATTATCTGGTGGTCCCGTCTCATCTTAATCTCTCTGTAGTGACTCATAGCTTTACATACTTGATCAACAGATAAGGCTTTTCTGTGCTCTAAAAGCCAGGGAACTCAGGTTCTGGCATGCTCTGAAAAGGAGCAAATTTCATAGTCCCTCATTGGTCTAGATCTCAGCAGAAGACAATGGGTCTGATTTTTTTTTTGGTCCCCACTGTCTTGCACCTTAAATAGTCACTTCTGCAAAATGGGTGTAAAATGCTACCATTCTGATTAACAGAAGTATTGGGAGCATAAGCTTTCGTGGATAAGAACCTCACTTCTTCAGATGAGGTTCTTACCCACGAAAGCTTATGTTCCCAATACTTCTGTTCGTCTTAAAGGTACCACAGGACCCTCTGTTGCTTTTTACAAATTCAGACTAACACGGCTACCCCTCTGATACTTGACAGCATTCTGATTGTCATATGTTGTATCCACTTCACTCTCACTCTGGCAGGTGTAAACAATGACATAGTGTGAATGCAATCCACTGTTCAGTGTGTGTTATGCATCCCTCTCAGTGCCAGCTACCAGACCTATTTCTTTAGCTCAAGCTGTGGAGGCTCTTGCTTCCAGTTCTGGAGAGGCCCAGTTCAGTTTCTGAAAACGATCGCTCTCCAGAGCTCAGAGACGGGGTGGGGCGGGGGAGAGGTATGGAATGCAAGTGTGCAGGGTGCAGGACTTAGGTTATGTCTACATTAGAATGCTTACAGCACCACAGCGGTACTGATGCACCTACAGTGCTGTAAAAGCTCTCATCTAGCTGCTCTATGCTGATAGGAGAGAGATCTCTACCGTTGGCATAATTAAACCACCCTCAAAGAGTGGTGGTAGCTATGTCGGGGAGAAGTTCTTCCAGTGACATAGTGCGGTGCACACTACCATGTATGCTGTCATAATTTATGTTGCTCAGGGGTAGAATATTCACAACTTTGAGTGACATAAGTTTTACTGCCATAAGTGGTAATGAAGATATGGCCTAAGATCTCTTCACCAATGCTTGGGACCCAGCAGGAATCAGGGTGGAAGATTTCAGTTGATTTGAATTTGGTTTTATTAATCAATCTCCCAGGAGGTTCATTGTGAAACCATCTACATGAGGGAATTGAATGGCCTGGCATAAAGGCCAGTGTCATATTACTGGAAATGTTAGGACCGTAAGAAAGGAAGGGTGGGTAGGAATTGGTGTCATTTTGAGACTATCGGCATAGGTAGAAACAGATGCTTCTCATGCCTTCACCATCATACAAGAACTCTCAGACACTTAATGTAACTAAACAGTGACAAATGTACAATTTAGTTTTAAAAAATCTTTGTACAGACTATAGAGCACTGAATATAGAACAAAAGAAGTTGAATTAAGTGGGGGAGGAGGGAGGTTTCAGTGATAATATACAATTCACAGGGATAAAGAAGCAATTCACTCTTCTTCCCCCACCCTCTTTGCCACAGTAAAAGCTTTGTACCAATAGCAAGGCACATATCTGTGTGCTTTGGTTTGGTTTTTTTTGTTTTGTTTTTGATATCCTGTAAAGCATAAGATACTGACTTCCTTCTGGAAGAGGACTAGTAGAAAAAAAATAGTCTGCTCTATTATTACCGTTCCTAGAAACCTATATATGTTAGCGATGCTATTTAAGTGTGGTTTAGTCTCATTGAGTCAGTATTTCATTCCACTGTATCCCAACAAGCTACTTCAATTCTAGGGAAAACAAAAATCCAGGTCCAGCTTACAGCAATGAACTATCAGAATGACTCTTCAGAGCAAGTAATGTGAACTAAACTTACTTGCCAGATGTGTAAAGCCAAACATTTGCTGGGGCTGATCTGTCTGCTTCTGTCACACAAAGATGCACTCATGGGCGCATATGCAATGAAGGATGGTGGAGAGTGCTAGTCTCTCTCATGCACTGCTTAAACTTATTTATCCACCACTAACATTCTGCAGATGAATTAGAAATATTTGAGCAGCACTGTATTTCTTTTTCACCTGATGGGGAGACCTGAATCCCTAGAAAGGTGCCTGAAGTAAGGACATGCAGGCCATATCATAAACTTTGTCCTTATTTTCACCTAAAAATAAAATCCTGTTTCTCTGCTGTTTCTCCTTCATGCCAGACTGGTGGTGCTGAATGTTGATCAGTCAACTCTTGATCGAATTGCAGACAGTTGTTTTGGGGGTAGGGTTACCACCTGGCTGGTATTTGACCAGCCTGACCATTTTTTTTTAATGGATTTGCCAGTTGCCAGAAAAATAATTTAATCTGCTGGGTTTTTTTTTTATGTGGGCCTAAAGATTTGCATTATCGTCACGATGCCTTGGGATATCTAATGTTAAAAGCCTGTGTCCAGCTAAAGATGCTGCAGTGTTCCACTTCAACGGTTTAAGCAATAACAGATCAAAGCTGTTGAAAAATACAGCAGCTGTCTGCCCACCAACACACAAGCGCACCATGCGTGTCTGTGAGAGAGAGGATTTGAGTCTCATGAGATGTGATCAATCTTCTCTATATGTGTTGTCTCTCTAGATACTGTGTCAGTGGCTCTGAACCTTTTCAGACTACTGTACTCCTTCAGGAGTCTGTTTTTTCTTGTGTACCCCCAAGTTTTACCTTGTGACGGATTCCCTGGGGTGCAGCCTGGGACTGTGGGGCCGCTGTGCCCCCCTGAACACTCCTAGCCTGGGCTGTCTCTCACAATGCCTTGCTAGTGACAAGCAGCAAACCCCTCTAGGAGCTGTGATCACTCAGCACAACAGCATGTGGAGCCCCACACCCAGCTACATTGCATGAATGCTCCCAGAGCCACTCATGCATCACACAGAGAAAGGCACCAGAGCCAAATCCCCCGCCCCAGCTACCAACACTGTACCTCAGGACTATACTGTCTTGCAGTGCTCAAGATGAGCAGTGCAAATTTATTAATTGGTTGACCACTGCATCAATGGAAAGTGGATATACACCAGCCTTCGCAAACCTGAGCAGATTTGCCACACACTTCATACAAACTCACTGGTAAAGATAAACAGTTAAACAAAGTGACTGACTACAAAAGATACATTTTAAGTGATAGGCAAATAGTCCTGAATTAGTTACCAAAATAAAATAAAATATAACCATACAGTCTAAACTCTTAACCCTATTAGACTGGGCAACATCTAGATTAAGCAGTTTTTCTCACTCCATTGGATATTGCAGTCCATAGTATACAGATTTCACTCTTGAAATCTGGGCCAGTCCCCTCAGTTGGAGTCTTCAGACTGTACTTGTTGCTTGCAAGGGTGGGTGAAGGAGAAAGGCCAAGCCTGGGCCCCTGTGTTCAGGTTTATATCCTCAGTCCAT
Source organism: Trachemys scripta elegans (assembly GCF_013100865.1). Classification (NCBI taxonomy): domain Eukaryota; kingdom Metazoa; phylum Chordata; order Testudines; family Emydidae; genus Trachemys; species Trachemys scripta. Next base: position 112,206,566 of record NC_048303.1, on the reverse strand, counting down.
GTTCTTGGAAAACACAAGTCCAGGCATGTCTGGGTGGGCACTGCTGAGTCTCCAGGCAAGGTTAAGCAATTCCCCTGGTGCGGCCTCATGCAGGTGAGTCATTGAATTGTAGCTCCCTTGTTGGACAATGGTTGTTGATGGATTATTTGTCACCCTGCACAGTTGTTGGTTACTTTCCTTGCTGTTGCCTCTGGGGAGCTAATAACTGGCTGATTCCCCCACTTACAGCATGTTTTAGTGACACCCATTCAACACAATTCTCATAACTTCATATGCATTAATGATATACATATATGGATAGAGAAATGACTTTCCGCAGATGATAACCTTCCCCTTGATACCTCACACAGCCTGCTTTATATGCAACATCAGTTATATACAGATGAGGAATATGGGGGTTACAGGACGCTCCCCCAAAGTATAGAATGTCACATACTTCATTTAAAAACTACTTGCTTACAAAACCAGACCTAAAAATACAAAAGTGTCACAGCACACTCTTACTGAAAAATTGCTTCTTACTGTCTCATTTTTACCATATAATCAATTGGAATATAAATATTGCACTTCCATTTCAGTGTATAATATATAAAGCAGTATAAAGAGGTCATTGTCTGTACGAAATTTCAATTTGTACTGACTTCACAAGTGCTTTTTATGTTGCCTGTTGTAAAACTAGGCAAATATTGAGATGAGTTGATGTACCCCCAGGAAGACCTCTGAGTATTGCCAGGGGTGTACACACCCCTGGTTGACAACCACTGCAATAAGTGGCTGTTGTTGGGGGGAGGGGTTAGGGTTGCAGCATGTTTGATTTTGGTGGGGATGGGTGCAGGTTTTTTGGCATTTCAAAGTTGATAACTCTATTTGGGGGTCATTTATCCAGCATTTGATTCACCCAACTCATGCTTTTCCAAGTGCCACAATACATAGACCAGCTTACCCGAGTACACATGGCTATTTTCATGGTAGCCCATGTAAGCTTGGTTCTACCACCATTTTTAGTACATTTTATTGCTTTTACGTATGAGATGATCAGATAACTTAAGAGCCCCGCACATACCAAACCTCCCTTGTTAGATGTGAACTTGAACTGAACCTTTTTTGACTTTCTGAAGTATTCAGATAAATGTTTCTCCTCCCCCCTAATCCTGATTTGTCTGGCACTGACATCAGAAGCAAGAAAATACAAAAAGAGGCTGCCCTTACAGTTTTTCCAAGCGGGAACAGAAACTAGAATGTCACATTTTCTGAGAGAGCCTGTTCCCATGAGATTTCCAGGCCCAGTTTGTAGAAGGTTCTGATACTTGGATAACCATTTAGCTAAGGCCTTTGTTGCTTATCTCAACCACAGATAATCTCTTTCACTTGTGTGTGTATGCAAATAAATTTGTTCTGAAAAGTAATTGAGACTTCCAGTACAAAGCACTATCGTGCTAAAATAGTGTCTTCCTGCTCTAACCATAGGGCGTAATCAAAGCTAATCAAAACCACTGGGAGTCTTTCTGTTGAGTGCAGTGGGCTTTGGATCAGGCCCATAGTCCTTCAGAGAAGTATTAACTTACAAAGAATGTAATATAAACTAGTGGAAGTTTGTTAACTAAGAAAACTTTATATTGTAAAACCGGTAATTGGTGACTACAGCTACCACAGCTTAGGTCCTTTGCTATAATATTTAAACATCACCATAATCACATCAATGGTGTAATTGGCCACACATTAAAGGACCGTTATTACCCTTTAAAGTCTTTGTTAGAAATGTACACTGTGTGCCTTCTGATTCATCTGGCTCTATTTTTCCCTCCTGCATTTGTCTCACGTCACTTCAGCATGCATATTTAGCAAATTTTAAAGAGTAGCAGAATATGTTTTCTGTACCGTGGTGATAATGATTAGCAGATCAAACAGAATCCTGGCAAGATTAAGAGGAAAGAACTCTCATAAGCTCATGTGGGTGAAGAAGGAGGGACAAGGATGGCTTTGAACTTAGGAGATTCCCACACAGGCAGCTGACTACATTGCTGTTTTGTCATCAGATGATCAAGGGGAAAAGAAAAATGATTGTGAGAAATTTGATGACAGCTCTTTGTCCGAGCTCCTTTTATATCAAGGTGCACTTCATAGTCTATTCCATATTAAGATATAGTTTTACTAGAGCTGTCAGAGACATTTAAGAATATAAACATTTTAATTTAAATGGCCTTAAAGGAGTATTGTCTGCTGCTTTTTATATACTATATATCATTTTAAAACATTTCCATTATTTTCATACTTTTTGGGGCCCTGACCCCGTAATGAAATTTATTAAATATTTTGGATAGTTTTTCTACATTTTCAATATTGATTTCAATTACAACACAATACAATGTGCACAGTGCTCACTTTATATTATTATTTTTATTACCAATATATGCACTGTAAAAATGATAAACAAAAGAAATAGTATTTTTCAATTCACTTGATACAAGTACTATAGTGCAATTTCTTTGTTGTGAAAGTGTAACTTACAAATGCAGATTGCACTCAAAACCAAAACAATGTAAACTTCAGCACCTACAAGTCCACTCAGTCCTATTTCTTGTTCAGCCAGTCGCTAAGACTAAAAGTTTGTTTACATTTACGGGGGATAATGCTTCCCCCTTCTTATTTATCATGTCACCTGAAAGTGAGAACAAGCGTTCGCATGGCACTTTTATAGACGGCATTGCAATGTATTTATGTGCCAGATATGAAGGGGAATACAAATGTTTAGCATTGCACTACATTACTTGTAATGGGGGGAACTGAAAAATAGTATTTTTTTTACAGTGCAAATATATGTAATCAAAAATAAATATTAAGTGAGCACCGTACACTTTGTATTCTGTGTTATAATTGAAATCAATATATTTGAAAATGTAGAGGGACAAGAGGCATTCAGTCACATGAGATTGAGCAATAACAGGTCTGTGATGCCCTTAGATGTCCGGGGCTGCACTTGCTCTACACTGACTGGCTCAGTGTGTGTCTACCCTACTCCGACAGGTGTGGGTAATCCGTTGAACCCCATTCATGATGGGGTTCGGGGATTGCAACTATTCCCCATGAACAAGGAATTCCCAGTAAGTGCGGGTCATAAACTCGCGTTATGTCCCTGCCCTTTGTACACACCACCTGTTGCCACTACCGATTGGATCATTGAGTGAGGTCCTCAGATCGGTCCTGAAAATGTAGAAAACATCCAAAAGTATTTAAATAAATGGTATTAAATAATGGTATTCTATTATTGTTTAACAGCATGATTAATCATGATTACTTTTTTTAATCACTTGACAGCCCTAGTTCCTTACCATGCAGATGTTAATTGTAGCAGAGAAAGATGCAGTGGACATCTAGTAACTTCAGTCTTTGGGTCAAATAAGAGAGAGGGAGCAATAGAAGTTTAGCCTGGTTTTGGTAGTATTGTCTGTTTGCTAGAAACTGACAAGCTGCTTTTGATTTGAGTGAAACTTTCAAAACTGCAATAGTGTAAATGAGAGAGACTGAGAGAGAGTCCTCACAAGCCTTATTCAGAAAGCTACTGCACTGGGATAAATATCCGTTTTAGTTTTACTTTCAGACAAAAGCCACATTTTGCCAGTATCAAGAAAAGAGACAATTCCATCAAAAGATTATACTTTGCAAACTGCCCTCAAATTATGTTTCTACTTAACTTCTTAAAAATTCATCATTAGGCTTTAAAAGAGATCTCCACTTTCCCCTTCTGACACTTATGATTTCACTACTGATTTCTCAGATTCCCACCTAGTCTTTGCATGAAAATCAAAAAGAAATAAAACTGAAAAGAAATGATTAAACTGAAATGTGAAGTAGAGATTTCTTTAAAGTCATTTTCTACTCACTTCCCTTTAGTTCTCAAAGGAAATTCACTTAAAGGAGTTAGAGCTTTGATCACCATTCATCATTTCTCCCCTGTTTTTTCTTACTCTTTACAGTTGCTTATCTGGGCTAGCAACACGGTTTTTCCCCATAGGAATCATCCAGCTGTGTTTCTTTAGAGCCAGAATTGCCAACAAAGGCTCTTATTTTCCAAAGCAAATAAGCATTTTTTTTCCTCTGCATAAAAGGAGCATACTATAAATGGCACTCCTGCACCTCTCCAGTCTACAATAGGTATTCTCAAAGCTTCTGAGCAATGTCCTCATGAGGACTTAAACTCTTGCCTTACCAAATGAAAGGCTTTTAAGATGATATGGCCTGGTGCATCAACTGCTCCCAGACTCTCCCCTCTAATCCTGGAGTCCCAGATTGCAGCAGTGACCAGAAACTATTTGTTTAATCTTTGACAGGTCAGTGTATTCATCCCTTTAACCACTAAAACTTGCCATAATTATTTGGATGTGAACTCCACTGCACGGGCCTTTTTCTAGTAAATACTAGAGCTAGGAGCATTATTTATAACCATGGATTTTGTGAATTTTGCCTCTTGTTGTCATTGTGGAATGTCCTTGAACAGACTGTGAATAGGTAGTGTCTCATCCCCATACAAAGCAATGTGTTGTGTATATTGTGTAAAACTCTAAGACGGACCAGTAGATAGTCACTAAGTGCACTTAAGGAGTTTACTGCCTTCCTGATTTTTTTTCTGTCATCCATGTATGTCTGAATCTCAGCTACAAAGAGTGGAATTAGATTTTTATAATAGCCTGTTTGTCCAGCTGTGGGGGATCAAGTCTGTCCTCCTGATGTCTCTGTCAACTAGTGTCCATTAAACACCTTTACTAGCCTAGTCATTAGGACACAGTATGAACAAGAGAGGTAGCCATAGCAACACTGGAGAGAGAAAGGAGCCTGTCCAAAAACACCCTTTGGTCCCATGCAAATGCAAGGGGATAATCCTAATATGGGCACCAGGATGGTTTCATTGTCACTTCCTCACAGGTTTGCCAGTGAGAGAGGCCTCAGTAATCAAATGCACATACATTTTTTTCACAATGTGACTGGGCAAAATTGGTGATCAAAACTGTGGGACTCCTTAGCAGTACAGAGGAAATGGTATAGTCTGTTGTCACAGTGCATTAGTTCAGTGTAACCGTGGGAAGAGAGGGGGTTGATCTGTGGGCGACACATTTAAAATTATTCTTTGGAGAGACTCCGTGATGATAATGGTACCATGTTGGCAGTGACTCCAAAAGGGGAAGAGCATGAGGGACATCCCGTAGAGCACCTTAACATGGGTGGTAATGGGTAAAGAGGAAGAACTCCTCATACTTCGAGAATGTCCATATACCATCTCGTGTTTGGGAAGGCTGATACTAGTGCAATAAGAAAGTCTGCATGGACAATGATTTCTGTGTGTATTACTCTGCATAGGCAAAGAGCAAAGGTACAGACTATAATACCTGGTCATTTTAAAAAAGGCTAAAATTATGAGTGTGGGCGTATTTTTCCATGAACACCAACAGTCCCAAACTATGTGACCAGTCTAGTATATCGGTTGATAGAACAGCCTCTGTAAGCCCCTAGGAAAACACTGCAAGCGCTGTCATAGTGCGCAGAAAAGGCTGCGTGAGCAGCAGCGTGACTCAGGGTCCACTCCACTTTTCTCATAGTTGTGCAATGTGTCAGGACAAGTGTTCCCATTTCTGAGGTGGCCCAGCAGATGCATCAGCAGCACCACTAGCAGAGCCTCAACTGCACCTACGGGGCCCAATGATTTCACTGCTGAGTAAGAACCTCTGTTGTACTGGCAGCTGAAGAGGGATGTTTGGTTGACTCTGGTTGATGCAGCTGTGCACCTAGGTCATCCTCCCTCGAGCATCTGCTCGGAATGCCTTATTGGCAGGTGCTGTAGTCACCAACAGGCATACTTGCATCTCCACACAAAATGCGAGAGGGCTGTTTTTCATTAAAAAATTAATCATGCAGTCTTCCAGAATACGTGGCCAATCATAGGGAAGAAGCACAAACAGCCGGGGATAAGGTGGAGGCAGGGCCAGCTCCAGGTTTTCTGCTGCCCCAAGCGGTGAAGAAGGGAGAAAAAAAAAAGCCGATTGGCAGCACTTCGGCGGCAGCTCAATCGCACTGCTCCATTCTTCGGTGGCACTTTGGCCGGCGGGTCCTTCACTCCCTCTCAAAGAGGAAGAGAGGGACTGAGGGACCCGCCGCTGAATTCCCGCCAAAGACCTGGATGTGCCGCCCCAATAATGGACCGAGTGCTGCCCCTTTGTGTTGGCTGCCCCAAGCACCTGCTTCCTTAGCCGGTGCCTGGAGCCAGTCCTCGGTGGAGGAACTATCAGATTATCAATAATATGTACCTCATTCATTATGTACACCATAGCAAAAACCTGCCAGAAATTGTCTCATTTACACAGAAAGGACCCACTGACTGCTTTGTTCTTTGTTTCCTCTGGAGGCCATTTCAGTTCCAAGAGAGCGAGCCAAAGGCTACCAACCTCTGTTCTCGGGAGCAGGCACTTGGCAGACAACACAGTAGACAGCCTGGCAGCATATTAGTGCCAGACTGCCATTTACTAGCACATGCACACTCTCTCTCCCAGTTGTTGTTGTTGTTGTTTCCATGGTTTTGGAGAATCATCTTTACAGGAAGAAAAAGATTGCTAGATCTGTCCACAAATTGATTAGAAAAATACAAGGACAGAATTTCAGCATTTCTCCACTTGTACACTCGCAAATTACATGTACGTGTACTTGCCCCTCTGCTTTGTTAAAAAATTCTAACTCTTGCACACCCACTTTAAGTAGCATGAACCCTCCACATTTTCCAGTTACTTGGAGCTGATTGTGAATTACACAAAACACCCTATTAAAAATTACTTGCTGTTCACAAAACTTAGAAAATGCAGTGTTGGGCATTCACATCCAAAAGGAAAAAATAAATAAGTTGAAGGCTTCTGTCATGCAGACACTAACATGGTAAGAACAGTTCAAAAGTTATTTTAATGACCAGACAACCTTTTTTCTTTTGTTAAATTGCCTAAATAAGTTCAAGAGCTGGTAGTTGGGCAATTCCACATGGATTTGCTTATGCAGAGCGATGCAGTCCTATGTTACTGTAAAGATCAAAACTTGTTAATTTGTGAGAGATCAGCTTAATGAGTGCATTGCTTTTTTTGCAGGGTACTGAATTCCCTTTTTGGAAGATTTCCCTGGGGACTCTATTAAAACTCTGTGTGTAGTAATAATAAAAATAAGTCATGTTCTGTTCACATCTCTAACTTTGCCTTTCAGAAATGACAGAATCACAACACAGTCATCAACTGATGGAACCTAACAGTTTTAAACAATAAATATTTTAATAAGCATAGTAGCTTTCTGTAATGTAGAGATTAGACGTACTTATCCATTCATCTAGTAAGGCTGGCTTTCTGTGTTTCAGAAGCTTAGCTCTAAGCCCTAACACTTGGTAAAAGAACACAGAAATCAATATTAATTCTGTCTGTGACTAAGTGGAAAGTAAATGTGCTGCTTATTTTCACCTATCTGAACATGACCCAAATCTCTTTGCAGGTATCAACGAAACCTCATAGAGTGAGAATTGGACAGTGCGGTGTCTTTGTGGAGTGTTTGGTGGGTGACTTCAACTTTCTATTTCCACTTGTGGCATTTGAAATTGCTGTCAAGTTCACTGTCTGGGTAAGTGCAATCTGAATTGGCCGTGGGTGGGACAGGAGAAATCAACAGTGTAACTTACTTTCCTACATGAGAACTGAAACAATAGGAGTTGTAAAGTGTTCCTTGTCTTAATTGTATCTTTTAATGAACTGCTGTGATTAGAAATGTTTAATCATTGCTACTTGAAGGAATTTGGTACTAAGCGACTGCACGTTGTGAGGTTTTTAAGTAAATGTAGGAATTGAATGGAAAAAAGCACTAACTAGATTTGGAATTGCATATTTATAGTCTTTTGGCATGTCTTTCTCTGTTCTACTTGTTTTTCGACTATCCACAGCTGCTGAGAAAAGCACAGTATTGTCAATTAAAATTAAAAGTCCTCCTTTTTCCTCCGTTAGCCTTTATATACTATTTCAGTTATTGACTGGCATTCCCCTATCAATGTGATAATATCTTCATTTAAAAATTATTTTATTACAAGGAAATTGTTGTTAAAAACAATAGCAAGGTATAAATCACATAATATATTAACTGGGTTACTAATACCGTCTTAGACTATAATTGAAATAATGATATCTTATTTTCCTTTTACTACTTCTGCTGTTTGCTTGCATCTCACGCATCTTAGAAAGTGAAGCTGTGTGGCAATTCTCATGCACTAGCAGAACACTGTTGTAGCTAGGGCTCTCATCCTGCAGTGAGCTCTGCATGGGCAGACCCCTGCACCTGCACAGGGCTCCACAATAGATAAGGAGTCTCCATGGGGGCATTGGGGTCTATTAATGTGGCGCACATTGGAGGATTGGGACATATGTTAGCAACAGTGCAGTGGAAGATTTAGCTTCCCCACCCCCCTGAATCTGTTCTCATTTGGATTGATTTCTTTAGTTATAAAACCCTGCACTTTATATCTAATTACTTGATAGTACCCTTTTCACAACTTGTCAAATCAATAATTGATCCATTTTATCAGATTCCTTTCATAGCTGGACATGTATCTATTGGTGTAACCTATGCAAAACTGCATTGTATTCGAATGACACCAGTGAGTTTGCAAAGTTCTTTTATTAGATACTGGTGGGGCAGTGGCTGGGTAGACAAAATGAGCAATGAACTTGGATTCAGCAATAGTTTGCTCACAGTTTTGGACATTTAGAAAACTGTTATTAAGAGAACAGATGCTGGCCAGAAAGCAGAGTTACTCTTTCTTTCATTGTCCAGCCATCCACAGGATTATTTTAAACTTCCAATTAGATGGCCGCTCAATAGAGGGAGAAGGAACTACTGGTTAACAGATTATCAAAAGGACAATAGCCACTGTAGTGTTTTCTATACACAGAAAGCAAAACATGTGCTTTCAATGTATATGAATTTTACTGTAGATTATAGAATACAACAAACCATCCAGTATAAAATATCCATGAGAGAGAGAGCATAGGGTAGCTCTCACCCTTTGAGATCTTCCATCTTGAATTGTCTCAAAACACTGCTCATCTAGCAAAAACACAACTTCCATTTAAGGGTGTATTTAAAAAAAAAACAGAAAAACTTTGCTGCCCAGAACCACAGTTAGTGCTCCATGAACCACCTCTCTTATGATGAATCAAACCCACAACTCTTGGGCTCCAATGCAATGGTGCTACTGATAGGCAATACTGACATGTCGCTGAAGGCGGAAGCTATTCTGTGTAAGGCATCGGTAGAAGAGTACAAAAGTCTTTTGGGTCTCAGGAGCATGTATGCACACCCACACAGTTTCACCCCCCGTTTCAGGTTTGGACAAACCACCAAAACAGAATTCCTGGGGGTGAACAGCAGCTACTTTTCCCCCTGGATTGGGGATTAAAGCCATGAATAAACAGCCAAAGATACTCAAATATTTCAGGGAACCTGACCTACCTTTTGAATCTGTAACAGTTTGAACCCAGGAAAAGTTTTACGCACTTAGGAACAGGTATCCTAAATGCAGTGATAGATTCACTTAACCTGGTCTCTGTCCCTTTGCCTTATTTTCATGCATTATCTGGCTTCCAGGTATGAATATTGTGCTCTGTATCTGTTCAATATTAATCCAAATGAATTCACATGGTCATCAGCAGATGATGGGAATAAGCTTCTTTGCATTCTGGCAGACCACAGAGGAATGGATGACTCGTGTAATGAGGGTTGACAGCGAAGACTGCAAACACATCTTGGATAGCCAAACAAAAAGATCATCTTCTCTTAATTTCAGATGTAGTACATTATAATGTGACTTATCACTATTATAGTTAACTGGCTGTAATAGCTCAGTCCTATTTTAACTGCATTATATATTAGCTCCTTAGTATGGTATTTAAGATCTGTAGCCAAGCACACTGCTAAAGGACAGAAAAGTGTGGTAAGCTCCCTGAAAAGACAGGCAAGTTTACGGTGTAACACAAACAGTACTAGATTGTGCTTGGCCATTATGTAGGATATAGGGGCTTAAGAAGCTTCAACCTCTTTGTGTGGCTCATACAAAGGCAGAGAACTTGTAACAGTCTCTCTGAGCAGGGACTGCTTTTCTCTCTTTGCCCAGAAAGAGGCAAGGCCATGGACTCAGTTCTACCCCCTTCCAGACCAGCCTGCAGACTGGAGCTGGTACATGAGGGAAGCAATCCATATCTTCCTAGTGCATGGTGCAGAGTACGCATACCGCTCCCCATCTCCCGGGTTTTCCTTTGGGTGGCTCTGTACTGTTCCCTACATAGAACTTTGTACATGTCACACAATACTGTCCATGGTCCTGAAGTGACAACTCACATGGTAGTTTATTTCATATACAGGATAGAGTACTGTAGTAAAGCCTCTCACATCCCATACTGTAGCACTAATAATCACACCCTGGTAACACTCCTGAAAATACCATTTTTGTAGCACTTTATGGTAAATGCATTATCTATCAAAATGTTTAAATCTGTGGCTGGGTTAATTAGTATGCTTGTACCTTAAAAACACAGGGCCTGATTCTGATTTCAGTTGAAAGAGAGTAAATCCATAGCTGGTGAAGTTACTCCAGATTTACGGCACTGCTGTTTACATCAGAATTTGGCCCACAGTACCTGCACCTACTGGGGAGGGAGGTTCCCATGAACGGTTCTAGTGCAAACACCAAACAGTTTTTTTGTTTTACTTTTTTAAACTTTATGGTACTTTCTTTTAGTCTCAGTTGAGTATATTTGAGGGGAGAGGGTGTGATTTTTATGGCTGTTCCTCTCCAATGTGGATCTTGGAATGATCATCCCAACTTCAGTCATTTTCAGGCTAAGTTATATAATGTGTTCTACTTACAGTTAACTGGAGGCTTCAGGAAGTATAGAATCCGGCTGTTGTCATCCGAGAATGAAAACTGAGGGCATGGTGGGACAATCTTTTTAAAGCCCTGACTATACTGAGAATTGGATATCTCTGACACCACTGCTTGTCCAGGACTGCGTTGCAATGGCCAAAAGAGAGTGATGCTCATTTTGCAGGTTCCTAAAGTTAAACTTTCCAGAAGCAATGACAGGGCTTTCTCTGAGAAGAGGGTCTTTCATTTAGAATGAATTCCATTTGCTTGGTTGCCAGAACCTGGCTTTGACAGCTTAGAGTCAATTTTTACAGCATGTTCGATTGTTTAGCTTTCAGTTAATTTGTGGTTTTTGTTTTTCGGTATCGGAGCAGTTTGCCTGAAAACATGTTTTGCCACAACGGTGGCAGTAGACTTTTGGCTGTATCCATTTTGGGTAGCTTTTGTATTGTTTCCATTTATAACTCTTGTAAGAACTACACCTACCAAGGTGGCAGACAGTCAAAGAACTATAAAAAAATAAAATAAAACTGAAGAATAAAGTAAGCAGGGCTCTTTTTCTATAGTATTGTTGGATCCAGCTGGCCTTTGTTTTTTAGAAGCCTTTGGGGGGAGAGGTGACTTATTTCAGTTCATCTGTTAAAATATCTAAGAAACATTTATGTGAATCTGAAGTCTTCCTGCACCATCAGACATCACTTCTTGGTGCACGAACAAGCTTCTGCAGCCCCTGTCTATCCTGGGCCGCTCTTTGAATGAATGTCTTCTGTGTTAAGTCCCATAAGTTATCCTTCTCTGGGTAGTGATCAATGGAGGATTTCTTTCAATCGGTTCTTTTTGTGTTTCTCCAGCTGCCCATAGAAGATGCTCTTACAGAAACTTGCACTTAGTGAGAATTTAGGCCCTTCTTGCAAATGGACACATTGGTTTGGCTTTATGTATGTGACTAGTCCCATGGACTTCAGTGAGCCTCCTCACGTGTGCGAAGCCAAGTACATGAATATGTGTTTGTAGAATAAGGGCCTGAATAAGGTGAGTCTTTTGTTTCTTTGCTATGATAGTGGCATTGCTCTTATTATAGGAGGCCATTCCAGCAGTATGAACGCTCTTCAGGCAGGGAAATGATCCAAACATCACAACTTGGTGTCTATTTTTAGAAAGTATATATTTTCCCTCCAAAAGACAGGTGTCTGTACAACACAAAAGTGAGTTAAAGTTAATACCCAGAACTGGCCTTCACTTTTAAGAGCTTTCATTGACCATAAAACTGAAGATTGGAAAGTTGTTTCAACAAGTAGTCTCTGTATTTTTTTCAGTAACTAGCTAGCAGTATGTGTTCCTTCTCCAGATGACTGGCACTAGTAGTCCATGATGTTTCTCTTTCCTTGCCAGAAATTGATTTAATCATAATGTTGTCTTGGGTGTAGTTACAGTAAATTCAGAGCAATAAAGTATATCCTTGGAGCACTGGCACGGTTTGTGATTGCTTGGGAGAACCATGACTATACCCAAATGATTTTATAAGGAAATCAATTTCTAGCGAAAGTCAGTGAGCAGGGAAAAGAACAGAAAAGATTTAGAAAGTTTCTTGGAAGAAAACAAAATGAAAGTAAAACAGTGATTTTTTTTTTTTTTAGAAAGGGCATCAGCTGCTAGTGTGTATAATCCTGCCTAGTAATTCTATGCTCTGGGCCTGTATCATTCCAGAATTCTCAGACCCACTAAATTGAGGGCAGCACGCTCTCCGGTCGACTCCAGTACTCCAGCTCCCCAAGAAGAGTAAGGGTATGTCTACGCTACCCGCCAGATTGGCAGGCAGCGATCGATCCAGCAGGGGTCAATTTATCGCGTCTAGTGTAGACGCGATAAATCGATACCTGAGCGCTCTCCCGTCGGCTCCTCTACTCCACTGCCACGAGAGGCGGTGGCAGAGTCAACGGGGGAGCGGCAGCAGTCAACTCACCGTGGTGAGTAGATCTCAGTACATTGACTTCAGCTACGTTATTCACACAGCTGAAGTTGTGTAACTTAGATCGATTTCCCCCCCGCCCCCAGTTTTAGACCAGGCCTAAGGTAAGTCATCCAGAGAGTGTCTCCCATAGATGCAGTGCAGTGAAGACACCAGGGTAAATTGACCTAAGCTACATCGACTCCAGCTATGTTGTTCACGCAGCTGGAGTAGTGTAACTTAGGTCGACTTACCCTGATAGTGAAGACAAGCCCTGAGCTGCAAATGTCAGAACCTACCACAGAATCCTCCAGAGGCAGAAACAAAATCTGGAACACTGAGGGCATTAGTGATTCACTACCCCCCTTATTAAAGAATATGTAATTTTATGCAATGGAAATCTGAGTATGCTGAAAAAACAGGACAAGTGTTTCCACAGAGTTCTGCTGGCCCCATCTTTGTGTGTACTGGAGCTGAGTGTTCCTGTCAGAGAGGAAGGAATGGTATCGTGGCCCCAGAACATGACGGGAATTCAGAAGCTCTGTATTCTGTTCCCAGCTGCATCACAGATGTCCTTTGAATTTGAGCAAGGTGCTTTGTCTATACCTTTGTTTCTCCAACTGTAAAAAGGGATTATACCTGCCTGCCTGGGGAGGATGTTGTGAGGCTTAATTTCATTCATCTGTGTAAAGCAATTTGAAATCTTTGGGCAGAAGATACTATAGACAATGCAAAGTATTACTGTTAAGGGGGCAGAGGAGATAAATTTGTTCCTGTTAGACCTGAATTTCATGAAGACTTGTATTGTGTGACATAAGGCATCAGGGTATTCATTTCCACACCCATGTACTTTTCAAACTTGAGTTTGATCATTTGAAAATCAGAGTATTTGGGGATAATATGCTCCGCTCCCCGCCCCTCCCCAGCCCCACATTAACCACAATCCTTGAGCACAGGGTATGCACTGAAGGAGATACAATGGACCACTTGATTTTATGTGTTTAGTTCAGGCAGGTGCTATTTTGACTACAGGGGGTGGGGAAGTGGAACACTTCCCAAACTCAGCAGATGGCCTGTGAACAATCTAATAGATTAAGGATTATTTGTAGAAATGATTTGGGCCAAATCCAGCTCCTGTGGAAGTCAATAGTCTTTTAAAAATTGTATGAAGTGAGAATTGGACTGGGTCTATTGTGAATATTTTCAGATAATGAATACAGTAAAGAAAACTGTAGGGTGTGATTGGCAATTCACCAACTAAAGATTATTCCTTCATCTTTCTACTACTTTGTATCCTCTTTCTGCTGGCATTGATGGTTATATTGCTTCAATTTCATCTTGGCTCTTGCCTTTTCAAAAGTATGATCGCAAGGTGGAATAGTCTTTTGATTAAGGCACATTTCAGTAGATTCAGTTCCTGGCTCTGCCGGAGACTTCTTGTTTGACCTTGAACAAATTGCTTAACTACCCATGCCTCAATTTCCCCATCTATAAAATAGGGATAGAAATACTTTGTCTTCTATCCTTTGTCTTGTTTATTAGATTGTAAACTCTTCAGGACGGGGGGACTGTCTCTTACTATGTAGATGGATGTACAATACATACAGAGCGTGGTTCCAATAAAGGTTGGGACCTACTGACACTACAATAAAACAAGTAATTAATAATTTATCAAATTGGGATGACAAATCAGGCCTGATCTTTCTCTTTTTTGCCTTGTGTATAGCCATTGCACCTGTTCAAAGCAGGCTTGAGACTTTGCCAGATAAAAACAGTAGCGGTTTACAAGCATTTTGCACAGGTACAGATGATTATATGAGGTAAACAGCAGTATAGAATCAGACCATTATGTCCAGTAAATGAGTCCACCTGATATGTATGTTTGATATATCATACAGTAGATCATCCATGATATTAACATATATAGAAACAAATACAGTAATTACATATGTTAATATCATGGATAATCTACTGTATGTGGAAATAACAATTTTCAACTTAGTTTTAATACCAAATTTGTGAACCAGGGAACTATACACTTACATAACAATGGAGCCATTAATGCTGGGCTCACTCAGACCCAGAGCAAACTAAACTACTACATACCTGACAGATAAATAAATAATGAACATTTCAGGAATGGAGGCTTGTGTGGGATCCTCATGATGTTCAGCCGGTGATGCAGAACATTTAAAAAAAAAAGGCTTGGAAGGTACAGAAAGTCAAGGCAAAACACTTAGTAAAGTGCCTTTCACGCAAAAAGTTTCAGAGCTCTTGAGTGGAATATATACCTTCCTTTAACAAATCCTCTATCAAAGGTTCTTCACAAGCACAGCTGTTGGTCTGTACAGATTGGAAAGTGTACAATTTCCTGTTCAAAGAAGTCAAGAAACAAGCAAGTGTAATAGTTACTGGAAATAAAAAAGGAAATGTCCTTTTTTGGAATCTTTTCTCTCCTTGCAAAATTCATTCTGAGTACCTGCCAGAAGATCAGAGAGAGAAATACAAAGGGGGAGAGAGAAAATCTCCACCCTCACCCCCATCAAGCAGCTCTGCCACTGGTTGCAAGGGTCTCCTAGAGTCTACATATTTACTTCCTTCAGCCTTTGTTTCCACACCCCTTTTTTTCAGGTTATTTACTTCCGGTGGACAAAACCCTGAAGTCCTTATTCAGTCCTTACTCAGGAAAAATTGCACTTTAGGAATGATCCTCTGTAATCCTAGCCACAATGCAGCAGGTATATAGTTTGTAGGTGGTGGAGCAGAGAGAGATGGGTCTTCAGTTACTGGGGTTGTCTCACTTGTCTTTTTTGTAGGCTAGCACCGTGATAGACTTCTTCCAGGAGCTGGGAATACGGCAGAACTGTTTGCAGTTGTTTGAAGATGGAAGTGAGTACCAGGAGATGGGGATCTTGTATTTTTCAGGAGGACATAGCAAATGCTGTCTTATTCCTGGGACTGTGGTGTGTCTTTTTTGTTGTTTGTTTTGTTTTTTTGGTTGCTTTTTTTTTTTTTTGTCTTCATGATCTGAATCGTTGCCACAGCTGTATCTTGATCTGCTATGGAACATTGCAATAACAATGTATGGGCACACTAGGGACCTGACTTTTGAGAAGTAGGGAGCACAGACATCTCCCACTGAAACTGGGGGAACTGAGCACCCAGAACATCTAAAAACCAGCCTCTACAGCTATACATTTGTGAGATATAAAGGTCTTACCAGTACAAATTGCATTAGTCATAAGTGGCAAAGATCATCCCAAATTAGTGGTAAATTTTAAAACAAAAAAAACCCTTCCATATTTGAGGCGAAAGAAAGCAATATTTCTTTATCTGGTTTTTCAAAAGAGGTGGTAGGGGGAGGAGAGGGACTAAAAGAACGACAAACAGCAAACAAAACTGTACTTGGCATCAACAAACTGCTAATAGTATGCTGCGCTTTGAAAACGTTTATCACTATAAAATGTAACTGAGAAGTCCCTGCATTGCTTGTTGCTCTGCTCTGCTCAGAATCATAAATAGTACAGTCATCCCAAGCTTGTGGCAATACAAATAGGAACACAGGAAATGTCACACCAGATCAGGCCAGGCACCCACCAGTATTAGATGCTTCAGAGAAAGTTGCAAGAAATGCTGCAATAGGCAGTTAAGGGAAAATCAGCCCATAGGGCAAGTTTCTTCCTAACTCCTCCAGTTAGTGTTTCACTTGTGGCCTTTAGGATTTACATCCCTCCCTCTTTGTTCTGGAGGCATTTTTATTATTCCTCCCATTCTTACCATTAATGGTCTCACTAGTCGCACAAATGTTGAATCCATTTTTGAATCCTGTCAAATTCTTGTTATCAACGATACCTTGTGGTAATGAGTTCCACAGACTAATTGTGCAGTGTGTGGAAAAAGGTATTGGTTTTAAATTTGCGGCCTTTCGGATTTCATTGGCTAGCCCTTCGTTCTTATATTATAAGAGAGGATGGCCTACTTTATTTACAACAATTGTCATTTTGCCCACCTTTATCATCTCCTCTTATTTGTCTCAGTTTTTCTTCAGGTGGAGTTTTTTTCTCCCTGTTTCTCATCATTCTCATTACTGAACTCTGAACCCTTATTTCTGCTATATCTTTCTGAGATAGGGTGGTGAGAATTGAACACAATGTTCCAGGACAAGGGGTAGCTCTGATGTATATAATAAAAATATACATGATCAATCCCATTCCTTTTCTATTCTAACAAAGAGTCTGAAGTGTGCTGTACATTGAGGTCTTCATAGAGCTGTCAACCATGATGCCAAGGTCTTTTTCCTGAGAAGATGGTTAATTTAGAACCCAATCAGGTGTATCAGCAGTTCACTGTTTTCCCTTCATTATATGCAATTTTGCATTTATGAAGAATACATTTCATGTGCCGTTGTTTTCCATTCACCTAGCTTTGTTTTTCTTCACAATCTTGTCCAGGCTTGACTAAACTAAATTTTGTGTCCTACAAAGCTTGCTACCTCACTGTTTATTCCCTTGTATAGATTACTAAAAAATATAATAAACTGCTACAGGCCTATTACTGATACCAGTGGCACTTCACTGTTGAACTTTTACCACGATGAAAATTCAATATTTGTTGTTAGTATTTGTTTTCTTACTCTTGTCTGATCCGTGACAGTACTCTTCCTCTCACCATAACTACTTGGTTTCTTCAGTTGCCTTGAGAGATGTTATCAAAGGCTTTTTGAAAGTCCTGTATTTTATTCATATGTTGAAAGCAGACATGCCAAACCCAGGGGGAAAAATGCAGACATTGGGCTTGTTTTTGGCTTAGTTGGCTTGTGAGTTGCTTGTTGACTAGATTTTTGAGTCAGGGGTGCACAATGGGCCCACCACAGTCCCAGACGGCACATCAGGGGGATCTAGTCACATAGAGTGTTGGGGTTCTTAGGGATTGGCTTGTTTTGGCCTTGTTTTGAAATGGGATTAGCTTGATTTTTGGCTTATTGTAAAAGTTGGATGCTTATTTACCATGTGAAAGTTGGCAACTGTGGTTGAAAGACTTCTAATAGGGTAATATAACATAGAGCATGTATCAAAAGGTTACAACAGGAACCTGGAAATCCAGTTTCCTGAGTTCTTTTCTCTGTTCTAGTGCTGACTCATTGTGTGACCCGTTCCAATTCCGTTGACTTTTTCTGTAGCTCTATTTACCCATCTGTAAAAATGGGTATAAAATACTTAGGTCATGTCTACACTAGGAGTGTGTTTACCACAATAGGAATATCAGTATATTATGCTAGCAAAGCACTCATAGTGTGGACACATTAATACTAGCAAAGCTGTACTTTGACTCAGTATAACAACCCTCTCGCCTCACCAAATGAAACTAGCTGTGGTGGTAGGAGTGTAGGTTTGCCAGTATAGCTGCATTTATACTAGGGACTTCAGCCAGCGCAGCTATGCCTGTCAGAGATTGTGCCCCTTCACATCCTTGACCGATATAGCTATGCTCGCAGGTCTGTAGCTTAGATCTGGCTTTAACCTGGCTCCCAGAGGCAGTATGAGCTTTAGTGAATGTTTGTATAGTGCTTTGGGCTACTTTGAGGACAGGCACTTAAATAAAGTAAGTGCAAAGTAAAATATGCTTGAGAGAGTGAATTAGATAATATCATCCTGAGTGCATATGGAATTGTCAGACTAGAAAATTCCAACACTATAAGGATTAGAGACATTAGCCTAGTTATAAATAACGGTTAAATATTTTCCAGTACGTGTATTGGATGCCATTACAATGGAAGTCAGTGTTACTGATCACTGCTTGTAGTGTGCCTTGGATGTAGGTGGGTTTCTTCCTTATTTCCATTATCCTGACTCCTGGCTGATTAGATCGGAAATGATTTAATTTTCATTTCTTTGATGCTTTCAAAGGCAGGGAAGAATTTTGCACCTCTGTGAGTGCCACTCAGCAGCATACAAAGAACTTCACAGCTAGTGGGAGTGTTAATTAGAGCCAATTATGAGTTCATTGACCTGCCTTGGCACCAAATTGCAGAGAGAACAACTTGTATGGTGGGGAATTTAGCTATGCTGCATGTGACTCATTCGGGAAGCTCACAGTTACATGAATCTTCATGTAGCGATCAATAAAATCGGATGATCTACAACAGGGTAGGAGGGAAAGAGTTTCCCCCAATTAATCTAAATAACAAAATCCTATTGAGTGCTGCTTCAGCTACTATTCTTCAAAACCAAACTGGTTAATAAATTAATCATTCCACTGTGACCATCCTCCCTGCAGATATTTTTGGAGGAACGTGCCTAGGACTCCCCTTCCACTCCCTATGCTAGCAGAAGTTTTAATGCTTCTCCCAATGGGTAGCAGCAACCAGCAGTGCTATACCCTATTCTTGCATTTAAAAACATTACATAACCTATTCTAGGAATTGCCCATTATGCCTCTGAAGCCTCCAAGCATGAGACTATTGGGCATTTGTAGATTATAAGTAGGGCTGTCAAGCAACTAAAATAATTAATCTCAATTAATCACGCTGTTAATAATAGAATACCATTTATATAAATATTTTGGATGTTTTCTACATTTTCAAATATACTGATTTCAATTACAACACAGAATACCAAGTATACAGTGCTCACTTCATATTTATTTTTTATTACAAGGACTCGTACTGTAAAAGAACAAAAGCAATAGTACTTTTCAGTTCACCTCATACAAGTATTATAGTGCAATCTCTTTATCCTGAGAGTTGAACTTACAAATGTAGAATTACATACCGAAAAACCCCGCATTCAAAAACAAAACAATGTAAATCTTTAGAGCCTACAAGTCCACTCAGTCCTACTTCTTCTTCAACCAATTGCTCAGACAAACATTTGCTAACATTTGCAGAAGATAACGCTGCCCACTTCTTGTTCACAGTGGCACTGTAGTAACTGGTGTCGCAAGATATTTATGTGCCAAATGTGGTAAAGATTCATATGTCCCTTCATGCTTCAACCACCATTCCAGGGGACATGCGTCCATGCTGATGATGGGTTCTGCTCGATAACAATCGAAAGCAGTGCAGACCGACGCATGTTCATTTTCATCATCTGAATCAGATGCCACCAAGAGAAGGATGATTTTCTTTTTTGGTGTTGCTCTTCTAAGACTTCTGAAAGCATGCTGCACGCCTCATCCCTCTCAGATTTTGGAAGGCACTTCAGATTCTTAAATCTTGAGTCAAATGCTGTAGCTATGTTTAGAAATCTCATATTGGTACCATCTGTGTGTTTTGTGAAGTCTGCAGTGACAGTGTTCTTAAAATGAACATGTGCTGGGTCATCATGAAAAAAGACTGCTATAACATGAAATATATTGCAGAATGCAGGTAAAACAGAGCAGGGAACATATAATTCTCCCCCAAGGAGTTCAGTCACAAATTTAATCAACGCATTATTTTTTTAACGAGCATAATCAGCAGGGAAGCATGTCCTCTGGAATGTTGGCTGAAGCATGAAGGGGCACACAAATGTTTAGCATGTCTGGCACATAAATACCTTGCTACTTGCAACTACAAAAGTGGCATGCAAATGCCTGTTCTCACTTTCTGGTGACATTGTAAATAAGAAGAGGGTGGCATTTTCTCCTGCAAATGTTAGCAAATAAGTGTGTCTGAGCGATTAGTTGAAGAAGTAGGACTCAGTGGACTTGTAGGCTCTAAAGTTTTACATTGTTTTGTTTTTGAATGCAGTTATGTAACAAAAAAAAGTACATTTGTAAGTTGCACTTTCACAACAAAGAGGTTGCACTACAGTACCTGTATGAGGTGAATTGAAAAATACTATTTCTTTTATCATTTTTACAGTGCAAATATTTGTAAAAAAAATTATATACTCTTTGATTTCAGTTAGAACACAGAATACAATATATATGAAAATGTAGCAAAACATCCTAAATATTTCATAAATTCTAATTGGTATTCTATTGCTTAACAGAGCCATTAAAACTGTGATTAATTGCGATTAATTTTTTTTGAGTTAATCGTGTGAGTTAACAGCAATTTATCAACAGCCCTAATTATAAGGCTAGAATGGACTACTGTGATTATGTAGTTTGACCTCCTGCATATCACAGGCCATCCAGTAATCATCCAGGCATTCTGTACCCTCTGTAATAAACAGATTACCACTAGCAGGGAGACCCAAAGTAGACAGCAGCAGCAGCAGCATTGTCTGGCAGAGAAAGACACCACCATCAAAACAGGAATGTGTGCAGGCCAATCCCCAGTATCAAAGTTCAGTTTGACTGGAGGGGGAGGCAAAAGTTCAGTCTGCTTATTAGTCTGGCCAAACCAGTTCAAAGGGCAGTGTGAACCCTGCGGGATCACTATGAAGGCACTGGGAGTGAATCCAATTCAAGAGATCTGCTTGGAGCCCTGATGATCTTGAAGGTTATGAATAAAGATATAATTCAGAGCTCTAGTGGTAGGCCAAAATGAGGATAAGTTCCTGCTGCTTATTCAACATTCAAATAGAATTATTCCTTTAGCTCAGATGATCTAGACATGTGCTTTTGATGCTGGAGGTCAGGGTTTGATCCCCAACGCTGATCATGGTATCTTTGTGTGTGTGTTTATGGTATCTTACATATAGATCCTTCAGTGATTCTATATTTGTAAGTATACTGCCACTGGCTTTTTAAAAAATATCAGACAGCAAAATGGGTGAGTTGTGCATAAAATTGGACTTCTTTTCATTTGCCAGGCCTTCCTGTGAAATTTCTTGAGGCAAAAATCTAGAGGATTGGTATAACAGCTAGTCATAGCAGCAAAGCAGAAGAACCATCATCAATGCCAAAGTTAAATCAGGCTGCCAACCTAGCCATTATTTTACCAATGTGGTTAATACTTTTTTGTTTTACACTGGCAATGTACTTAGGATGGTAAATGGAACGTTTAGACACAGAATGAACAAGCCTGTATTTCAGCCCAGAAGCTAAAGTAACACTACCCTTCTAAATGATGAAGCCAATAAATAATGCATCCATTAACAGGCAGTGAAACAGAAGACATAGAACGCAACATTTGGGTCCAAAAAAGCATTTTATGTATGTGAGAATTCAATTCGAAGCATTTTTTTACATTCATTTATTCCCTGCAATACAGTGTCTGTCTGTATTATCTGTGGCAGAAGCTAAATTACCAGAAAGACAGGTGAAAACCTGGGTCATATGTCTGCATCATAAAGTAGATAATGTTTAAAAATACAGACAGGAGCCCATATAGCGTAGATGTTGAAACCCAGAATAGAATAGGGGCAAATCACAAAATGTCTTCGTACTCTTGGATATTGTATTGCAATGAGAGAGAATGGAAGATCAGTACTTGAAGTGAGATTTACACTCCTTTAACTTTTCCTGCCACTCTCATGATCAGACCATGTACCCTGTTCCTCTACTGACCTTAGTTGGATTCTAGCTGGCATCTCTTAGGGAGTTGCCTCACTTTAATGCTTTAGGATACGGTACCATTTTCTACCTTCAAGGATGCACCAAAGTGACTATATCTCAAAGCACCTCAAAAGACCAATGATCTACTTGCATACAAGACTTACTAAAAGTAGAGGAAAAAATCAGATTAAAACAAAAGAAATTTATATCTAGTAACTGGTCTTAAGCTAAGCTATTTGTGCTTGATAGAGGTCCCCTTCATGTCATTAGAGAAAACAAGCAATGTCATGGGGGGGGGGGGGGGAACTTTTTTGGACTGTATATCCTTTTTGCCCTCTGACTCGTTGATAGGCAGCATATGTTGCACCAGAAACTTATGTTTGTATCACCTTTCTCCTTCTTTGACTCACCATGCTCTTATATTTCTCAGGTTTCTTTTGAAGTTTCTGTCTCACGCCAGCAAAAGGTGGACTCCGGGGTCTCCACAGAAAGGCTGTTTCCCTCTCTTTCTTTTTGTACATCAACTCAGTGTGTCTTAAGTTGATTCAGAACCGAATGCGTTGCTTTTGGTAACCAGATTGATTTCTGTTTTTCAAAACACCTTTTACAGCTCAGTTTCCAAATACGAGTTCCTCATCCCTGGACCATCTATCCCTGCATCCTTTTTTATGTTTAAGTCTAATCACTACGCTTTCCATTTGAATTATTCTGGTAGTGTATGTTGGGTAATTTTCAGAAATGCTGAGCACCCCAAACTGTGCAGTAATCAATGGGAGCTGCAGCTGCTCAACACCTTTGAACATCAAGTAACTTTTATTTAGGTGCTGAAATATGAATTTAGGGAGTGTACTTTTAAGCATCCAGGTTTGAAAATTACTATTCGCAGTATTTAAGAGCTGCCCGTGTCAGAATTAGTGGACACTACAAGGTTTTGATACAAGGATGAACAACATTTCCCCCAAAAGGGAGCATGTCCTACAAGACTCTCTGCTTCAAATCTCGCAAGTGAGGGAAACCTAACTGGTTGGTTAAATGACAAGAGATTCCAGTGCTTCAGTTTGTGTAAGGAGTAGGAAAAAATGTCTTGTATCACATTCCACTCATCCTCAGGCCCAGATAATTTTTCAGTGGTCGGTAGCAAGTTTAAAACAAGAGGCAACAGGTTTTTAAACCAAACAAAATGAAGCATTTCTTTACACAATGCACAGTCAACCTGTGGAACTCTTTGCCAGTGGATATTGTGAAGGACAAAACTATACAGGGTTCAAAAAAGAAACATACGTTCATAGGTCCATCAATGCCTATTAGCCAGGATGGTCAGAGATGCAACACCATGCTCTGAGTGTCCCTAGCCTTTGTTTCCCGGGAACTGTGAGTGCACCACAGTGGTGGACCACTCAATGACTGCCTATTGTGTTAATTTCTTCTGAAGCACCTGGCATTGGCCCCTGCCAGAAGATAGGCTAGTGGGCTAGATGGACCATTGGTCTGATCCAGTATGGCTGTTCTTGTATTCTTTTGTACATTCTAGAGATGGTTTGTGATGGAAAATGCCCTGCCTCTGGTCATGCATAATTTTTCCTGGGGAGTAACAGCCACAGTTTTCCTGGCAAAGTCAGTAGTTGTGGCTGAGCACAGAAGAGAGATGTTTTCTGAATTTTAAAAGGTGCCTCTTTGTCTCTAGTAAAGTGACTCACAGTAAATTTAAAAATCGGAAGCCTCGTCCTTCAAAGTAAGCAAGCAAATGCTTAATTCAGAATTTAGCACTCTGCTGCTGAGCTCGAAAGATGATGAGAGCAGAATTTCATGACAAAGAGAAGAGTTAAAGGATGGTGAAGCAGAGGAATAATCAGTAAAAGAAACATTCAGAAAGTAACAACTGTGATGAAATAACTACCGTAGATCCAAGGCTGTGACCCTTATAATGAATAAGCTCTGAGATATTCAGGCTGAGATTTAAGGAATGAAGAAAAGGAAGGAAAGATGGGGGAAGAAAATCAAGCACAGCAAGGTAGAGGGATCTAAGATTATAGTGAAATTAATATTCAAATCAACTAAGATGAATGGGTCTTTAGACTGCAGAGCTAAATATGAAAGATGCTCAATACATCCCTTCAGAGACCGATCTTTGGAAGGTGATACATAAGTTCCAATTAGAGTAAAAATGAACACTGAAGGACGAACAGACTGAGGTTTATATATAATCAGTAGATCATAGAATATCAGGATTGGAAGGTCATCTAGTCCAACCCACTGCTCAAAGCAGGACCAATCGCCAGACAGATTTTTGCCCCAGATCCCTAAATGGCCCCCTCAAGGATTGAACTCACTATGCTGGGTTTAGCAGGCCAATGCTCAGACCACTGAGCTATCCTCCTCCCTATATAAAATTAGTATTCGTTATTCAAAGGCTGTTTCAAAAAACCCCATAAAGGTTACAGAGGAAAAAGCATTCTGCCTCGGCTGGGTCCTCAACTGGTGAAAATTGGCATGCAACAGAACTATGCCAATTTACAGCAGCAGAGGATCTGTCCCCTTGTAGGCATAGGGTATTGTAGGGTCTGTAGTTATAACAACCTTATAAAATATAGGAGACGGATCATGCTGGGAGGGGAAAAACCCACAAACCAACTCAATAGCCCATGAAAGTTCAACCCAGTTCCAAGGTGCATCAGAGAGAACAGTTCAAACACCCTGTCTGTTTCAGAGGCAGCATAACAACGTCCTGCACTTGCAATGAAATGTGCAAATCTTTTTTCTTTCGTTAGTGAATTTTCTCACCAGTGAATAGACGAAGCTGAACAGGCCCTTCAGAACGGTTTCTTTCCTCTGTTACTCATTCATCTGCTGTCAGCCAACTTGACCTGTCAGAATGCCATGTGAATGATGATTTTTGTTTTCTTTCAAATTCTCTTCTTATTACCAGGATGAGAATTATACTGAGAGAGAACAGTGGATCTCCCCATTCCAGTTCCTGTCAATGCCAGGTAATAGGTCTGAAGAGTTAACCCCTTTTGTGTTCTCTTCACTTATAACTAACCCTGGACTAGTCAAGGCACTGTCAGAATACCATAAAGACCATTGTATGATCATGCTCCATAGCAATCAAAGATGAAAAATGTCTATTCAATCTCTAAGTCTGAGTGTGATGTATTTTCCCGATGGAGGACAGATCTGCTATTTAACTGATACACTGATGTGTCTCACTACAATAAAATACTTGGAACTCATGAAAAATCCCCATTGACTTACCTGGCTAGTAACACAAAGGTCATTGGAAGCTTTGAGTAAAAAGCAGAATCAGTCCTAGACTCTTTTTAGAGAAGGCCAAGAAAAAAAATGAGATCCTTCAACAAACATACATTAGCTACCTAGGTAACTGATTAAGCATTCTTTGTTTTGTCTTCTGCTCTGAACTTCTCCACTGGTCTTTATTTAACTAACATAAAATTATATCAAACTTTGGGTCTGATTCTCCACTGCCTGGGACTCTGGGTAGTTTTCCCCTTGTCTAAGTTGGGTGTAAGCCACAGGTATTCTGAACTGGTAGCATTTTATACTCACTCTAAACATTTGTATGTGCCTTGCACTTTGGAGAAAAAGACCCCTTGTTATTTCAACTTGTATTTGTTTTAATTCTGTTGACTTTCAGTGGTTCTTACTTTACTCTTCAAAGAAACTGCTTGTTTACAGGCCATTGATGAAAACTGAAGTCCTTTTCATTATCTTGGTTTCCACTGTAAGATGCTTTTAAGCTATCTCAGAATATGGGGCATGTGTGAGAATTTTTCCTGTTCCTTTATAAAATGGTTTTCCAGGTGTGTTTTTTTGTTTGTTTTGTTTGTTTTGTTTTTAACCTTAAAGCTACAGCAATTACAAGAGTCCTCTGTATAGCATTTGAGAGAAAGGGCTGAAGCTCATCAAAGCTGTATTTAGGTTTTGCAGCCAGTATGCTCCCTCCTGTAAAGAAGTCACATAATTGGGTGACCCTAAAGTAGTGGTGTCTGGGAGAGAATGCTATAGATAATGATTTTACTTTGAAATTTGATGGTGTAAAAATGGCATTGAAGAATTCCTTGTTTATTGCCTTTCACTGATTTCCATATCAATGGGGCCTGGTTTACAAATGAAAAGGTATTTTTTGAACCCATCCAACCCTGGAATTTCAACCTCTTACCTGGGAGTCAAGCCAGTTCCATCTGCCTTGTGGATCATCGTCCTTGACAAATTCTGCAAATCTGATTCATCCCCTAGTTATTCCTCGATAAGTTAAGAAGATACCCGTCCATAGCAAATAAGCTCAAGGAGTAGGTACTTCCATCAGCGATAGCAGCCATCCTGTTCTTCCCACCTCCACCAAATCCGTGTGTGTGTGTGTGTGTGTGTTGGGGGGAAGATTCTCTCTCCAGAATTCTGAAGATTCTCTCTCCAGAGTACCAGACCCAGCTGGCCCCTCCTCCTTCTGTCATATTTGCTGGGGAAGACAAAGCAAAAGATTGGGATCGAGCCCACTCTAAGGAGCAGATACTACCTCCCCCTTCCACCTAAGGAGCTTGGCTGCATCAGTGGAAAAGATGGGTAGGCAATGATGCACATTCACATCTCTTGAAGCCCACTGACATCAGCAGTCTGCACATTTCAGTCTGAACTGTGTACATCTCTCTTCAGACTGGTTGTTTCCTCCAACCTTCTCCTGTTCTCTCTCCCTCTCTCCCCCTGCCCTCTTTGTTCTTCTCCAGTCTTCTCTTTCCATCTCCACTCCTTGCCTGCCCTTTCAATGGCCCTTTTCTCTTAGTACGACCCCCTCCTTCCATTTCCCCCACTCCTTTTGAAATTTACATCCAGCCCATGCCAATGTTGGCGCACAGAGTGAAAACCAGGCTCTTCCATTTCTCTGTTATTTGCTGCTGCTGCTTCCCTTTGCTCCATTCTGTTGAGACTGACTATTCTGTCCGTCCTGCTTTAGGGGTTCTTCTTACACTTTCTCTTTGGCACTCTTGTTTCCTCACATCAGTTGTTTTCCACTGGACAGCTTCATGTGGGAGCCTGTGTGTTGGCATCTGGAGTACGTGCCCCAAATGTATCCAGAACTTCCTTCTGATTCTGGAGAAAATGAGCTGTTGGTTGGGGATTTCTCTTATTTCTATGTTGGTGATGAACTCCTTCCAGCCCATGCCCACAATCTTTTGTAGGTACTTGTTTGCAAAGGCCCCTGGTTTTCTGTCTAACATTTTAGTAGCTTTCCAGTCTTCTCAGCCATATGGTAGCGCCAAGATTATATTTGAATTGAAAATTCAGTTTTTGTTCTGGTGCTATATATTTTTGATTTTGGTACGTTGGTGAGTTTAATAAATGTTGTTGAATACCTTCCTTATCCTTAACCTTACTTCCCTCTTGAGTTTTCCATTGGCCAATACGGTGCTGCCCAGGTAGAAGACCTGTTCTACTTTCTTGATATTTTTGAATTTTAAATGTGATGTTATTACTTGACATTTGGGTTTCATGGATATTTGTTTTAGCATAACTAATTTTGAGCCCTTCTTGGCTTGGTATTTTTGCCAAGTTGCCTGTCTTTATTTGTAACTTTAAAGGAGTATTGCTTAGTAGCATAATATCAGCAAGATCTAGGTGGTCTAGGCATTTGCCCTCTGCCCAGGCTATACCAGTGTTGTTTTGCTAATATACTTATTCAATATCCAGTCTATGGACCCCCATAATAAAAGGGGCATTAACAAGATGTGTCTCAAGTATGATCTTGACTACTTTGCTTATTTTCCCCAACCCTTTGTCTGTATTTTATCTGTACAGATTGTACGCTCTTTGTGGTAGACTCATTATATGTTTGGAAAACATCTAGTTCATTTTGGTGCTGCTTTATTATTAAGATTTTAATTTTTGTACTGCGTGAATTAGGCTTTTGGTCATTAATAAGTACTGCATGATTTTTGTTTATGCAAGCATGTTCCCATGGAATAAAGGCTCAAACTCTCTTAAAGCACTGCAGTTTCTATTGGTTCTCCATTTCAGTGATGTTTTTTCTTCTGCTTCTTTAAAAAACAAATACATTTTAAAAGCATGTTTTGATGACCTTGTATGCAAGAGACGTACAACTCTTTGTGCTGATTCTGGATATTTGTCTTTAATCAGCTGCAGTGTAGAGAATATACAAAAAAAAATATCTTTTAGTGTCTACCATGTCTTAAATCAGGTGTTTAGTACAATATAGGTTATATAATGAGGTGATGTCTGCTAACCAAGGGAAGCACCTTTCTGCCTTTCCATTGTGTTCACTCCATCATCCTGTGACTTCATCCATTGCTGTTGCCATTGTTGATGCCAAACAGCACATTGTGCACGTGTGAGACTGATGTCAAGCCAGCATCTTAGTGAAACTCCTCATAGTACACTATAGTCCCTTTTAATATTTCATAGGCCTATATGTAGCTCTTAAATTATTCAAGTACACTCTTTTTCCTGAACATAATATCTCTTTATAAGGGTTTTGTCAAAAGGATTGAAATGTGGTCTTCTACAGGAAACCCGATACTGCATTAAGATGCATGAGAAGAATTGAAATGAAATTGACAACCCTATTTAGAGCATTGTTAATTCTAGATCTGTAACCCCAGCTGAGTTCAGAGTGGAGCTAGTGAAAAAACGTATACTTTTTTTTTTTTTTTTTTAAATCAGCCTTCACAAAGCAAATTAAGAGACTGGATTTCCTGTGATAAAAGTATAAAGCTATTTATCACCTTGAAATCGGTTTCTTGTAATACTGCCTATCTCTTTCTGCCTTCACTTTCTGATATTAAATTATAAGCGATGTCTGCTTTGAAATACTCTCATCTTAACTGGTGCAGACGATCCTATGGGGACAGATAATGTTTTGTGAGCTAGTGATATTTAGCCAAGCTTTTTGACTTCAGTAATGTGATTTTAACAGGCAGCATAGTGGAATCATAGAAAAATCCAGGACATCTATTTCTCTGTGAATCAAATATACTAATCTCGTCAGTGTACATTATACTTAATAGGTGATATAGGATACAAAATGGCAAAACATCTTATGCAGATCTTATTTAGATGGTAAGTTAATTTTACATTGAAATATTTAGAGTAACCTATTGTAGATAGGTTTCAGAGAG
Source organism: Trachemys scripta elegans (assembly GCF_013100865.1). NCBI lineage: Eukaryota > Metazoa > Chordata > Testudines > Emydidae > Trachemys > Trachemys scripta. Next base: position 112,177,123 of record NC_048303.1, on the reverse strand, counting down.
GTAGCCATGTTAGTCTGTATCAGCAAAAAGAACAGGAATACTTGTGGCACCTGAGAGACTAACAAATTTACTTGGGCATAAGCTTTCATGGGCTAAAACCCACTTGATCAGATGCATGCAGTGGAAAATACAGTAGGAAGAATATGAAAAAATGGAGGTTGCCATACCTCCTCTAATGAGACTAATCGATTAAGGTGGACTAGTAGCAGCAGGAGAAAAATAAACTTTTGTAATGATAATCAGGATGGCCCATTTCCAACAGTTGGCAAGAAGGTGTGAGTAACAGTAGGGGAAAATTAGCATGGGGAAATAGTTTTTAGTTTGTGTAATAGTTTGTGTAATGACCCATCCACTCCTAGTCTTTATTCAAGTCTAATTTAATGGTGTTCAGATTGCAAATTAATTCCAGTTCTGCAGTTTCTCGTTGGAGTCTGTTTTTGAAGGCTTTTTTTTTGGTTCAAGAATTGTGACTTTTTGGTCTGTAATTGAGTGTCCAGGGAGGTTGAAGTGTTCTCCGACTGTTTTTTGAATGTTCTAGTTCTTGACATCTGATGTGTGTCCATTTATTCTTTTGCGTAGAGACTGTAGCTTAGGAATGAATATTTTGTCTAAAACCTCTGCAAACTTCAAATTCCTGCTTTTCCATAGATTGTCTCTAGGGAAAGAGGGCTTGCTCCCTGCCACCATAGATTTATTTTATTAAGGTCAGAAGGGACTGTCGTCATAATCTAGTCTGACCATCTGCCTAATGCAGATCATAGAATTTTGCCTATGGAACAGGTAGGGAATGGGGAGGTGATGCTACCAGCTAAAGAATGTAATAATTGCTATCCAATATATCACTTGCATGAGGGCTTAGATAGCATGGTGACAGACTTTACACAATAACTTTACAGTAGCTAGATATATAGAGTGACAGATAGCAACTTTGAAAAAACGGGACAGGGGGTGGGAGGTAATAGGTGCCTATATAAGAAAAGGTCCCAAAAACCAGGGACCTTTTAAAAATGGGACATCTGGTCACCTATATATAGGTAGTCATACTCTATTTTAAAGTGGGAGGCTTATATGAAAGTTAAGGAAATGTATTAACTTGTTTTGATCATGATCTGTGTGTCTCTCTCTCTTTCTCTCACTAACAGAAGTTGGTCCAATAAAAGATAATGCATCACCCACCTTGTCTCTCTAATATCCTTGGAGTGACACAGCTACAAAAACACTACATTGTATCACAGGTGTTGTAATGTTAGCAGCCAGCCAGAAAGCTCCAATTGTGTAAAAAGGTCTAAAACCATGTCACTGTTTAATTTAATATTGATTTAAAAAAATAGATCTACTGTTTTTATAATACTAGAAAGATTTGTGGCCATGAAGGAGTCAGGACTGAACACCCTTATGGAATAGAGACATATCCTTTTTATAGCTATTAATAATAATAATATTAAGGAAAATTGGCATGTACCATGTTCACTGACCAGCATAATGTATCAGAAACTCAAAGCACAGTTTCAGACCTCTCCCTATTAAAAAGTGGAATCAATTTGATAATATTTCCTAATTTAGATTTTTAAAATGACATGGTTGCAATGTGAAAAGAGCTTAAGGCAGATTTTCTCATCCAGTGGGTTGTGATACTCCCCCGCCCCCCACAATAGGGTCATGGAAGGCAATCAGAGGGGTCACAAGGCGAGGAAAATTGTATTATGGATCTAAAGCAAAGAAAATCTTTCTCCCTCACTCTCCATATACCCTTGCCCTTCAAGGTCAAGTATTCTCTGTCAACTTCTCGAAACACACACAAAGTATATTGGATTATCATGATCATGGATATGTTTTTAATCTTTTATAGTAAGACTAAGGGGTTTCAGACCTTTTTTTTTTTTTACTTTGAACAAGGGCTTGCCAGCTTGAAAAGATTGAGACTGGCCTAAGGGAAACAGGCACCCAACTATCATAGTTTTATCATAGAAAATGAATTAAATTTGTGTTTCTTACTTCTTAAGTCGTCTTTGACTAGGAATGGCAATACAGGGTCAGACCAAAGGTCCATCTAGCCCAGTATCCTGTCTTCCAACAGTGGCCAATGCCAGGTGCCCCAGAGGGAAAGAACAGAACAGGTAATCATCAAATGATCCATTCCCAGCTTCTAGCAAACAGGCTAGGGGCACCATTCCTGCCCATCCTGGCAAATAGCCATTGATGGACCTGTCCTCCATGATCTTATCTAGTTCTTGTTTGAACCCTGTTATAGGCTTTGACTTCACAACATCCTCTGGCTAGGAGTTCCACAGGTTAACTGTGCTGTGTGTGAAAAATACTTCCTTTTGTTTGTTTTAAACCTGCTGCCTATTAACTTCATTTGGTGATCCCTAGTTCTTGTGTTATGAGAAGGAGTAAATAACACTTCCTTATTTACTTTCTCCACACCAGTCATGATTTTATAGAACTCTATCATATCCCCCCCCCCCCCTTAGTCATCTCTTTTCCAAGCTGAAAAGTCCCCGTCTTATTAATCTCTCCTCATATGGCAACCGTTCCATACCCCTAATCAAGTTTGCCCTTTTCTGAACCTTTTCCAATTCCAATATATCTTTTTTGAGATGGGACAACCACATCTGCATGCAGTATTCAAGATGTGGGCATATCATTGATTTATGGAGGCAATATAATATTTTCTATCTGTTAATGATTCCCAACATTCTGTTAGCTTTTTTGACTGTCGCTGCACATTGAGTGGATGTTTTCAGAGAACTATCCACAATGACTCCGAGGTCTCTTTCTTGAGTGGTTACAGCTAATTTAGACCCCCATCATTTTATATTTATAGTTGGGATTTTGTTTTCCAGTGTGCATTACTTTGCATTTATCAACATTAAATTTCATCTGCCATTTTGTTGCCCAGTCATCCCGCTTTGTGAGATCATTTTGTAGCTCTTCGCAGTCTGCTTGGGACTTAACTATCTAGAGTAGTTTTGTATCATTTGCCAATATTGGCACCTCACTGTTTACTCCTTTTTCCAGATCATTTATGAATATGTTGAAAAGAACTGGTCCCAGTACAAACCACTGGGGGACACCACTATTTAGCTCTCTCCATTCTGAAAACATTTATTCCTACCCTTTGTTTCCTATCTTTTAACCAGTTACCAATCCATGAGAGGACCTTCCTTCTTATCCCATGACAGCTTACTTTGCTCAAGAGCCTTTGGTGAGGAACCTTGTCAAAGGCTTTCTGAAAATTTAAGAACACTATATCCACTGGATCCCCCTTATCCACATGCTTGTTGACCCCCTCAAATAATACTAGTAGATTGGTGAGGCATGATTTCCCTTTACAAAAAACATGTTGACTCTCTTCCCCAACAAGTTATGTTCATCCGTGTGCCTGACAATTTTGTTCTTTACTATAATTTCAACCAGTTTGCCTGGTACTGAAGTCAGGCTTACCATCCTGTAATTGCTAGGATCACTTCTGGAGCCCTTTTTAAAAATTGGCATTGCATTAGCTATCCTCTAGTCATTTGGTAACCATAATCTATATCTTTGCTGTAAATAGTACGATACAGACTAAACCATGACATAACATGTTACCCTCGATGTATGGGATAGATGAACCCTGCATTAGACAAGTAGGTGTTAAAGAGCAGCAATAGGCTCTCGCTGCCCATCCTGCCAAATGGATGAAGCACACCAGAATTGGAAGAGCAGTCTTAAAAGGGAGAAGCCCAGATTGGGGGGGAAGGGAGGGTGGACAGACCTGTCATTCTCAGCTCCAAGAGAGGGCCACAGTAGATGACCAAACTGCCTTATGCTGCCTGTGAATGCAGACCAATACTATAGACAGCTTGTGGGACAGAAGGTCAGGTGCTACTCTGTTGCTTTAGTTTTCTTTCCAGTGTTATTTTGGGAACTGGAACCAGGGGCTTTATCCCTGAAAGCCTCTTGAAGAGAAGGAGGGCTGATGTAAGAAGTGTCAGGGACCCATGGTCCACAGGGTTCTTCGGAGCTAGGTAATCACAACCTGCCACCCAGTGACTTGCTAAGAGCCACTACAGTAGGATCTGAATGCTAAGAGAGGACTCCAATCCTGGGTCCTGATTGGTGCCCAACCTCTATTTAACCCAAGCACAGGAACAGGAAGCTGTCCATACAACCGGGTACTCCCTGCTCACGACTGCTTCCCCTGCAATAGCTGCTCCTGCCGCTGATCTCTGGCAACCTGACCCTGCCTGATTCCCGGTTTGCCCTCTGGGCTATCTTAGACTCTGATCTCCTGGTATCTGACCCGGCCTGATGCCCGACTCTTGCTCTGACCACTAGGTCAGACTGCCCTCATCCAGGTCATGATGGGAAGTAGTTGAGGGAAGAAACACTATGTCAGACAAGACAGACCTTACCTGTTTGTTTACAGGGTCCCTGGGCTGGAACCCATGGTAGGGAGAAGGACTGGGTTCCCCTACAGCCTCACCGAGGCAACCAGCATGAAGACGCACAATGGACTGGAAGGACTATTGCGCCTGGATGTGGGCCACTGAACTGATGGGAGGTCAGGGGACTGGTGAATTAAACACTGCTTCCCCCAGAAAGGCTGACCTGGCTGAATCACAAGACAAAAGGGACCATCGGCACACTGAATGGCTGGCTGGCAGGGCTACTGAGAGGAAAAGCCCTTGCAATTCCACACCTAGCCACAAGGGACACATCAGATGTTGAGTCACTCTTTCACGTTTAGTGACAAAGAGCTCTCCAGGAAACTGATACCTTTTTGAAAACATGCAGTTGTGGGAGGGGAAATAACATATTTGCAAACAAAAACATCTCAAAACAAAACTGACTATAGCTGTTTGTTAACTGGGAGCTTTTCCTTCCTGTCTATCTTTTTTAAATCTTGTGGAAAAAATCCAGATTTCAAGGGATGTGTTAGATGTGTTAGCTTGGAAGTACAACTGCTCACTGGCATGTGTGAAGACAAGGAAATTGCCTTCCTCTCAGTTACCTGAGCTGCTAATTACCTGCCAAGAATTTGGCAGATAAAAAAAGGAGGGGAGGGGGGACAAAATGCTATGGAAAGCAACTTTTTCTTTGTCAAATAGTTTTTTTAGGATGTTTTTACTTGTATTTCTAAATTGTCATTGCCAAGGAATTCAGGAGAAAAAAAATAGAAAACAATTGGGATTTTTTTTTTTAATAGTAGTGTTGCATTCTGACATTGGTCTACTTTCAAATTTTGTATTGCTTCAATTATATGCCAATATAGTAAAAATGATACAACACATACCACCCAATCTGAACTCAGTTTTCCTGAGGGGAAAGGAATAAGCTATACTGCTGCAGGTTCTTTTATACTGGTATAGCTGCATCCACAGTAGAAGTCATACTGGTGTTTAATTCTGGTTTTAAAATAAATAAAAATCACATCCCTAACTGAAACAGTTATACTGCTATAAAATCTGTGTGTAGACCAGGCCTGGGATTTTCTACATTTGAATCCTTCCAGATCGTACCTTTAATTTTGATACAATATCAACTCACTATCAGAAATAAATAACCCACACATTCTGCTACTCTCCTGAAGGTCTTAAATGATTTATTATTTAATCTGCTCTAGAAAATAAAATGTTGTTATAATCTATCATCTCTGTATGGAAAACCAACCTGGCAATAGTTATCCCTAATATTATTCTCATTCTTTAATAAAGCAGCACTGGGACTCAAAAGGCTTGTTTTGCAGTTTGGGGGAAACACATTCCCTCCTTCTCTCAGCAGCCTGATTAAATGGTGTGTGTGTGTGTGTGTGTGTGTGTGTGTGTGCATGTAAGTAAGTAAAAAAAGTAGTTGGGGTGCAGGGGAGATGAAATCCACTCAGCCAACAAGTAGCCACTGTGTGGCTAGTTCCCTAGCTCAAAGGCTGGACTGAAGTATACAACCCCAAATCCCATAACCGTTATCTGTGGCCATTGGGTGTGCCATCAGACTCGTTGTACATGCCCTAATGTCTCCCCTGACCTACCCTCAAGCCACCTCCCATGCCAAAAAGTGAATCACAGTTGGTATCTGACTATCTCCCCTACACATGTGGGAATTGGAGTCATTGTTCCATCCTAACATGCCCCCATCCCAATACAGTAGCTGTTCACCTCCTAGAAAGCAAAAGCATGTGTTGAAGGCCCTGCATGGTCACAGTGAGAATGGTGCAGCTGAGGTGTGAGCAGTGGGATATATCTGAGAGAATAAACATGGGGTGGTCTGGTCCAAGATGAAAGAAAGTGCTTAGAGTCTCAAAAATGTACTACAAAACCAAGCCTTGTAAATCAACCTGAATCTTTTCCGGTTGTTGTGGGAAAAATTGTTTGTAGCAAGTAGGAGGTTAGTGGCTAGAAACAAGTGATGATTTTTAAACACTGCAGCTACTGGCCTGAATTGCCCCCTTCCAGGGTAAACTACCAAATAGGGAGGGAGGAAATCTCTGTGGTACTCCCCATGTGTGATGGGGTGTATCTGGCCTTTGCAGCTCCCTATGAGTGACTATGTGGTCCTATTACACCATGCCACAGCGAAAGTAGGAACTCCAGGCCTGCGGAAGCCTTACAAAAGCAGCCAATGAGAGCCCATCAGGCTAAGATAAAGGACCTGCAGAGGCTTAGCAGGTCAGATCCTTCCTTGCTCTTCAAGTCCCAACAAGGGTGCTCTGCTCTGGCCACAAGAGCTCAAGGGATAACCTGAATTTGTTCCTGGGTTGGCAGGGAGAGAGAGGGCGTAAGAACCTCAACCCTGAGCTAAGGGTGAAGCTAAAACAGGCCAGGTAGGAACAGGCCCAGGGAAGATACAGTAAATAACTTAAATTGAGCAGTGTGTAGCTGTCAGTTATAGGGTCCCTGGGTTAGAACCTGGAGTAGTGAGCAGGCCTGGCCGCAGTGGCATAAACCCCAAGAAGGGGGCAGGGCTTATTTGAGAACCTGAACAAACGTCTAGATTGAAAGAGCTCAGAGCCAGAGCAGAAGGCAAGGCAGTGTGACAGTTCATTTACTGGATTCTTTCCTACCCCAGAAGGGGTTCTGTTGGACTTTGTGACTCGGACAGAGGGCCAAGGTCAGATGGCAGCTTGCAGGGGGCAACAGAGTTTAGACAAGGATTGCAGTTCCACACTCAGCTACTTGGAGGGTCTCAAGAAGTGAGGGCCCCCCATTACACCATGTCATTCCCATGTTGAATCCCTTCACTTGCTTCTGTTCTCTTACAGCATCAAATTGAAGCTTTGTCCTCACCTTGTCCGTATGCTCACCCCGATATATATCTATATTCTAAGTTTATCCTGCTCCCCTTCTCATAGTCTACAGTCAGACCTATCATAGCAGATTACTCCTCCTTCTCTGGGTTTCTGCTGTGTTTTGTCTCCCACTTCCAGCCTCTAATTTATGGTCGCTGATTCTCCATTTGGCGAGTCTGCCTTAGCTGTGCAATCTGCACATTGTTAGCACATGGAGCCATTATGCTTGTTTTTGATTTGGTCTTCCCATAGTCGTACATATTGATAATAGTCTAGTTACTTGATCATCATTTGGTTTTAGGTGTGATGGGCTGATCCAGTGGTGAGGAGGTTAGTGATATTAGAGAGGACTGGATTATATTGTTGATTATCTTGTGGTGGAGAGAGTGTATGTTGCCTTCCTGGAGATGGCTCCAGGAAGTTTAGTGTTATCTCTTCTGTTTTAACATGGGTTACATAATTCTTAGCTTGTCTATTTGATGTCCTTATGTGATAGGAAGAAATGTTTATGGCATTAGAATATGCTCCCAATTAACAGCTTCTGCAGTTATCAGAGGCCCCTGTTTCACATTGGTGTCTAATCACCTGCAAAAGCTGTTAATTGCTTCATATATTCTGATACCACAAACATCATCTATCCTCTGAATATTTTACCTCTGGGATGGCTCTTGGGAACCTGAGAAACTTTGAAAGATGGCTGTAGAAATATAATTCCTTTTCAAAACTCCAATTTTTTTTAAACTCTGAAAATATGTCAAAAGGGCTCCCACTAATGGAAGGAAGGAATCAAAAGTGTTAAAAAGGGGATCCACAAAGTAAAACTGAGAATCTGCAGTTAAAGCAGGAGTGTAGAGGAGGAGAGAATTATGTTTAAAACATGTCCAATATTATAATCTTTGAAAGAGGATACCCAAACCAGACCAACAAAACAGGCTAATAACCTAGATGGCATGAGAATTATTACCTTAAAAGTACATGTAATAACAAAATATTGTACCATTCCTACCCCTGTCTTCTCTGCTCCGGGACACAGATGCTGGTAGATATCCTAAGACTGCAATCCAGTTACTTCTCTTTATGTGGCATGTGCCCTTTCCTCTTTCCTCCCGCCCCAAACAAACACACTTTGCTTATGTGGATCTGGCAGTTTCTGACAGGCAAATCAAATTACATCTGAGGAGTTTGTGAGCATTTATACCAAAGGATGTTAGCCAAGGGAATGGGTACAGACCAATGGGCAGAAATGGGACTGGGGGCCTTAAGCAAATGCAACAGTGAAAGAGTGTGGGGGAAAAGATAGCACAATCCTGTCCCCCACCTATAGAGGTGCCCAAACCGTTACCCTCCAAATCCCTTACCTGAGCTCTCTAATCCCACCGGAGGTGCACGTAGAGCTGAGATGCGCTAGCCTGGTGCGGTGTGCTGCTTGGTGGCTGCTCAGTCTGGATCTCTGGCCTGGTGGATGCTGCTCCTCAGATACTTGACCTTCACCTTCTCTCAGGACACATTGAAGCCTCTGTCCAAAGTGCTCACCAGTAGTCCCAGTCTAGCAGTGTCCACCACAGTCCTGTTCCCCAAGCGCTCTCACACCCACATCCAGAGTAACACAGTCTTTCCTTTCTACTGAGCCCCCACCCACTCTTACCAAGGTCCATCCCTTGCTCCCTCATTCTGCCCACCTGTCTGGAATCCTCTGGCTTCTTCCCCCTCTAAGCCATTGATTCTCCAAGAGTTGGCTGCTCGACTTAGGTGCCATCTGCTGGCTTATGACAATAGCTTGAACAAGTTTAGAAAGAAGCTTACTTATAAATCAGAAAAAGCCCAATCCAACAATGCAATACAGATCACTATCCTGATTAATTTTTCAATGGTGAGAATGTTATCTAGCATAATGTTTACAGCTGTTCCCCTATCTCCCTCCCAAACAAAATACATGTGGTATTCTGAAAGTTCTACCAAATTTTATTATTTCAAGACTAAAAATACTGAGTCACTACCGGTGATAAGTAACAAAGTTCAGTCCTTTTCAAAGAGAAACGGTCACAGTTATGATTTCCAGTTTATCTATGAGCTCTGTAATAGCTGTATTCACATTGTTTCTCTGTATTTTCTAGGGAAAAAAAATCAAATTGTGGGCAAATTGAAGTTAAGTGGGTTTAATCTTTTTCAGATTCCTGCAGTTATCTATGACACACAACAAACACAGCAAAGTAAAGATTTTGACAACAGTCGTATACACCTATCTATTAATTGTGGGGAGATATGGCAAATACTTTTGTAACTGGTAGCAGGTGATGTTTGCTACTGATCAGAAAAGGGATGTTGAATCACTATCTGTACTGATTTACACCATACCCAGTTCCATGGAAGTCAGTAGTTTTGCAGAGAATGTAAGTCAGTGCAGAACAGTGCTCCAGAAGGCCTGATTCTAATTTTACTTACACCACTGTAAATCCAAAGTGACTTCCTTTTCACACAGCTTCAATTCCACTGACTTCAAAAGAATGTGAGATGAGAATTAGTCTCATGCTGATTAATTTCCTGATAATGTGTCAGAAGTATAAAATAAAAAGGCTGAAAGTGTTAAACAGCAGAAATATTTTTTACACTCACCCCCACCCACCCACACACACACACACACCAGCAGAAATGCAAAGTGTTATGTTTTGTAGCAAGATGAGTTAAATTAGCCTGACGAGGCTGTTTTCAAGCTTGGGTGCCAGTTACGCGTTTCAGGCACCTAAAACCTTTAAGTGCCTCAGACTAGTTCTTTGATGTCTAAATTTGGGGTGATTTAAAAAATTTTAAATAAATGTTTTCCTGTTGGAAAATGGAGTTTCAGAGAGAACTTTTTTTTTTCCTGTGGGAAAAGATTGATTTTTATTTATTTATTTTTATTTGGGGGCAGAATTTTCATTTGGGAAAACCTAAAAGAGATGTTTATCAGCAAATTAATCTGTTTGCCTGAATGACCAGGCTGCTTAGCCGGAGTTGTAGTTCCAGGTCTTTCATGCCCCTATTCTCTCCAATGGGCTTGCTCCCTTGATGGGCTACATGCCCCATGATGCATGGCAGTTTTGTGTCTAATGAGACTCCCATGGTATATTGCAACAGCTCAGCTTTACTAATTATGGATTTAGGCACCCAAGTTGTGAAAATTGTGCCCACAGCTTTGGGGCCTGAATCTGGAAGAACTGAAGTAGGTGAGTAACTTGGCTCAGATGAGTAGCTCCATTGCCTTCTAAGAGACTACTAACATGAGTAAAATTATTCAAGTTCTCATATCTTTGCAGGATTCCGCCTTAATCTGTTAGTTCTCCATTACAATTCTGGTATCTACCTAGATATTGAGTATAAAACAAGGTTTTGTTTACACAAACTTTTTTCCTCTATTGTGTTTTGCAGTGCAGTTAGGGGCCTGCTCCTGCTGTCCTCACTCAGGATCCCTACTGACTTCAAAGTTATGCCTAAGTGAAGACTTAATGATAAATCCCCTTATGTATCCTACAGTTATTTAAATACACACCACTAGAGACCTGCCTAACGAGATTGCTCAAGTGTGTATCTGATTCACGTTTAGTCCCTTAAAAACTGCAAACATATAAAACTCTGCAAACTCATAGCTTACTTTATAAAGACCATGAGTAAGATTTACAGAAGTGCTGAGCACCTAAAACTGTAAGTGAAGTAAATGAAAGCTATGGAGGCCCAGTACATCAGGCCCACAGCACTTAATTTAATCAGTTAATAAATCACATAGGGGAAATAATATCTTCTTGACTCTTCCCCCTTACCCCTCTAATGCTATGAAATTCTGGGTCAGATATTTCTTACTCGGTTTAAAACGTCAGAGGTTCTTGAAGTTGCTTTTATGCTACTCAGTCTGCTGCCTGAGGACTCAAAGACTGAATAGATCATCTCTTAAGAGGCTTATCTGGGAAAGTGATTTTTTTGTTTTGTTTTGAACAGTGTATGTTTACTTGGTACATGTAGTGAATTTCCCTGTGGTACATGTGAGATTTTAATTTCCCCTCTTGAGTTTTTCCTGAGCAATGTCTATGAGGGAGAGTGGGGAGACTCTTGATATTACTGGAAGTGGTTGTGCCTGTTGTTAATCAGTTGCTCATCATTTCTGCAGCAAAGATTCTATGAGAGTCTGATAGGAAAAGAACCCTTATCAAATTCCCTTTGTCTGTGACAGGAGCAATGATTTTGTTCATAAATGGAATGAAAGGAATAGCAAACAGGCAGATTTAAATTTAAAAAATATATATATTTTGCATGAAGGGCTAATGCAATTGTTACTTAGGAAGAAAATGTCCTTATTTGATCAATAATATATGTGACTAAAGGTAGAATAGTGTAGCTATTCCCATACCATGGTCCATGGATCACTCATTAGTAGTTCAGAGAGAGTTGCCATGTCACATGGTGCTGTCAGCTCCTCTGTGCTTTGCAGGCATCCAGTTCTTCACTGCAAAATTTTAAATGGGATAATGAGTGGACCAAAACATTTAAACTTGGGTGCCTAAAGTTGGCACCTAAATCCAGATTTAGGCACCTAAATAACTCTGCTGACATTCACGAGGGTGAACTTAGGAACAGAGGTTTGAAAATTCCTAATAGTACTTTTTTGAAAATAAGTTGCTACAGAAATGTGTGATTGCCAGGAACATGGCGCACAAAACTCTCCTAGACCTTTGGTTTGCAGCATGTACAAATCTGAGCCCCCCTTCCCAAGATTATATCTGTATAAACTTTAACTATTCCATTATGGATGCTTCAAAGTGATGGGAGCCAAGATGGTGGTGGTGAAGGGCCTGAGTGGAAGACCAACACAACCTGTCAAAAGAGGAATGGAGCTAGAGGGATCTGCCAGTGGAAGTGAGGAAGAATGGGAAGCAAACACTATTATTGAGAATAGCTTTTTATCAGACAAACCTCACTTCATTTTTTGCTGGTTTGGTTGCTATAAGTTGATTTTAATATACTCATGGCTTGTCTACACTTATGGCGCTGTGACACTCAGGCCTGGTCCCCACTAAGTCCCCAAATCGGACTAAGGTACGCAAATTCAGCTACGTTAATAACGTAGCTGAATTCGAAGTACCTCAGTCCGAACTTACCGCGGTCCAGATGCGGCAGGAAGTCTCCCCCCGTCGATGCCGCGTACTCCTCTCGGCGAGCTGGAGTACCGGCGCCGACTGTGAGCACTTCCGGGATCGATCCGGGATCGATTTATCTTAACCAGACGCGATAAATCGATCCCAGAACATCGATGGCGTGCCGCCGGACCAGCAGGTAAGTGAAGACTAGGCCTCAGTGAAGATGTTACCTATGCTGCCAGGAGAGTGTCTTCTATTGGTGTAAGTACTCCACCTCCCTGAGAGGCTGCAGTTATGTTCACAGGAGAAGCCCATGTGTCGACATAGCACTGTCTACACTGGGAGTTTGGTTGGTACAACTATCATTCAGGGGTGTGCATTTTCCACACCCGAGGGATGTAGTTATACAAACATACGTTTGTAGCATAGACTAGGGCTTAGACTTTTGTAAGGCATTTGACTTAGTACTGCATGATATCTTGATGTTTAAAAAATGCCACCATACAATATTAATAGAGCAGATCTTAAATGTATTAAGAACTATTTACTGACCAATCTCTCTCAAAAAGTAGTTGTCAATGGAGAGTCCTCATTGATGGGAGATGTTTCTAGTGAGGTTCTGCAGGGATCAGTACTGGGCCTGATGCTATTCCATATTTTCATCAGGTATCTGGAAATAAATATGAAATAAGTGCTTATAATTTGCAGATGACACTAAGATTGACAGAGTGGTAAATAATGATGACAGGGTAGTCATGAGTATATTTTGGCTAGAAAAATAACCCAATCCAGTTCTTGGATACATTAAAAGATTGGCAGTGAGTAGGAGTAAGGAGATGACTTTACCTCTGTATATCCCATTGGTGAGACTGATATTAAAATATTGCATCCAGTTCTGTGTCCGGATTTTAAAATACATCAAAAAACTGGAGAGATTGGAGAGAACAGGTGCACAAATTATTTGAGAGCTGGAGAAAATGCCTTACAGTGCACGCTTAGAGCTCAATCTGCTCAGTTTATCAAAAACAAGATTGAGAGGTTACTTGATTACAGTGTGCAAGTACCTTCATGGGGAGAAAATACCAGGTACTCTAAAGAGTTCTTTAATCTAGCAGAGAAAGGTATAATAAGAAGCACTGGCTGAAAGGTAAAACCAGACTAATTCAAATGAAAAGTAAGGCACAATTTAATAATGTAATGCAAGTGCAACTGGTTGAGATTCTCTGATTTGTGTTTGTCGTGGAAAAAGTCACCCACGCATTGATTTTAGTTCACAGACTCAAGCCTGAGGCCAGTTTATTGCAATACATACCAACGCGTTGGGGGTTGCAGTCAGAAACTACACCCCTGATCACAGCTTGCAGGCTGCTTTTATTCTTACAAACCGCAAACATAGTAAGTTATTTACAAAAGTAAAAGAGTTGGGGTCTGCTCCCTTTCCCGGTAACTTACTTACCTATTCTTCCGAGAATTGGGTGCATATTGGGTGGGGGGCTTCTCGAGAAGCCTGATGCGGTCAAAACTTGGCACCAATTAGGGTACATTCTTGGCAGGGCGCATAGTACCTTCCTGGGTATTACGGTTAGTGTACCGGGAAGGAGTTGACAGGACACCCAAAGAAGGTATCTAATTGGCTAGTTTTGCATTTAGCTGGAACTACAGGAGAAGTTTGCATTTAGCTAGAAATCACTTATTGTTTTACACAAGCGGTTATTATATTTCAACAGCCATGAACATATTTCATAAGTGCTGCTGCTGGGGATTTTTATTCTTTTCCTCCTTGGCCCCCCTTCCCTCCTCTGGTCATGACCCTTGACCGAGACTGGCAGAGAACATGACACTTAGTTTGGTTCAGGGCTGGCCTATATGACGAGTCTTCACTGATGTTCTGATCGGTGCAAGGGAGGCCAGCTGGGCCTATTCCCCCACATGTTTATATTGGAAGTTAGACTAGGTAATGTCATGGTTCCTTTTGAATTTAAGATCTGACTCTATGGGAGCCACATTCAGGGGGCAAGGAAAAAAGGAAGTATAAAATGGGGGGTTAAGTTTCAGATAAAAACGGACTGTTAATCTTAAATTTAGGATACATGTTTGAACTAAACTGAGCTTCGCCAAACCCTTAGAGAATTTCACCTACCACTAGAAGAAATTGAGAACTGGGTTTCCCTAAAATAGTATGATAAGCAATAAAACCAAGATTTTCAAAAGCGACTAGTGGATTTGGGTGCCTTAGTTTTTTGGGTTCCCAACTTGAGACATAAAAGGCTTGATTTTTCAAAAAGTGAACACATCCACCCTCTTTAAAAAAAAAAAAAATCAATCTTCTAAGGTGCGGGCCCAAAAATTTGGTTACTTTTGAAAATCAAAGCCTAAAAACTTATTGGGACTAAACAGGATTTTAAAAATCTCTTGGCACTTTGTATCTTTGATCTTTGCATAGGTTTTTTTGCAAAATTTAGGGGCAAAGTTAAGTTTAGGTAGGCAGAATAAATCAGGTGTGATTGTTTAGTGTGTGTCCTCTCAGATGTTTTGCAGGTTTGAGTCAAGGCTTTCATTTTTAACATAAACTGGGGGGAAAAAGCTCTTTTAATTGTATGTATTTTCTCTTCAGCATATGGATTTCACATCTGGTCTAAAATCAGTTTGTATACTTTAATAAGTGAGTAAAACTCAAGGGGAGTCTTAGTGATTAAGGGATTATGTTTTTGTGGTGTTAATTAATTTGATTCCCAATATATCATCACTTCCTTCTATTTGCCATTCTTTTCTTATTGGAGAAGTATGTTTGTTAAAGGGATTTGCTAATAAAAAGATTATCTTCAAATCCATGCAAGCTTTTGCATTTGAGAATTGAAGAGGGTCTCTGATGGAGTGTGAATTAAAATCAGGGAGAGAAATTCTCAAGCAAGGGGCTCATGTGAGAATGTTTAGCTTCTATGAGTTGCTAGATGATTTTTAAGCAGGTATTCAGAGATGCTTGAATTGATGGAGCAGAGTGATGATTCTGTTAATTATTCTTCAGAAGCTTTCCCAGTTAACCTTGGTGGAGTTTTGAGACCTGAAACTTGCATGGTGGGCTTAAACTCTAAGGATTCATTAGTGAATTTATTTCTGAAACTGAAGATGTATGAAAACTGAAATGAACAAAGATGATGCCTTGAGGTTCAGGAAAACAAAACAGCATGATTCATAGCAAAATCACTTACATAGGTCCAAATCCTGCAAAGAGATCTGAATGGACAAACCCCTATACCTTTACTCATCTACCTGAATAAAACAGGAAAAAGTACATTTAATGCCATGAAAGTCCAATCTTGCTCACTTTGAAGTGAGTAGCAATACCTCCACTATGGACTGCTTTTTAAATTTGTTAGAGAGAGAGGCCCCCTTCAGCTGGTGTGGACTCACCTGCATAGAGGGCAAGGGATGAAATGCCAGTTGCCTTTCCTCTGGTTTTCTGCTGAGATAGACCAGCTTTAAGTCAATTTCATAGGAGTGCTGTTGAGAGGGGAGGCTGGGAAAATGTGATGAACTAGAGATGATTTCGACAAAGTTTGTTTTTCAAAGTTTCAGAATTCTCTGAATTCAATTATATGAAACTGAAACTTTGTGTGGGAACAAATCAGTTTTGACAAAACTTCGGTTGGGGAGGACTTCTCTGAGCCAGGATGGGATTTCAGATCAAATCCAGAAAAAGAGAGACCCAGGTTGGGGCACTCACCTTGGAAGGGGGAGACCCAGCTTCAAGTCTTTGTTTTAGCTCTTTCAGAATGAAAACTTGATGCTGCATTTCCCAGGTGACTGCCCTAACCACTCAGCTATAGGGTAGTCTGGGCTGAGGCTCTCTCTCTTGCTGAAGCTGTTCCATTTGGTTTAAATATATACTCACTGGGTCAGGGAGAGGGAGAGAGGCTCTCTAGCCTGCTGGGTTAGGGAACTCAGCTGGGACATGGAAGATGCAGGGACTTGAACTTGATTCTCCACATCCCAAATCAGTCTCCTGTTTGCCCAATTAATATGTAATTACTTATACAAAGTGGAATAGCTCCAACACAAAGGACTGTGAGAGAGACTGACTCAATAGCCCTGTGGCTAGGACATTCTATGGGGATAGGGGGAAACCCAGAGTCAAGTCCCTGTTTTCACTGGTTCAGAGCAAGGACTCTTGAATCTGGGTCTCCCTCTTCCCAGGTGAGTGCCCTGTCTATTGTGCTTTTGGCAAATCTCGGATATGTGCTTCTGTGAAAGGAGAGAGAGAGTATGCACATATCCGAGTCTGTATCTTCAAAAAGAACAGGAGTACTTGTGGCACCTTAAAGACTAACAAATTTATTAGAGCATAAGCTTTCGTGGACTGGGCTGTAGTCCACGAAAGCTTATGCTCTAATAAATTTGTTAGTCTCTAAGGTGCTACAAGTACTCTTGTTCTCTCTCTCCTTGTGTTTTGTTGTTGTGTTAGGGAAGGGGTTGTGGAAAAAATTGAAAGGTCACGGGCTTTTCCCCCATGGAGAACAAGAAAAATGTTTAAAATTTCAAAAATCTTAACAGGACAGGAAAGCCATTTCTTGCCAGCTTTAGAATTAATACATCGCCACCGGTCGTTTCTAGTCCCACCCACTTCTTGGACAGTCCCAGATCAGAGTGCAGGTTGCATCTGCTATCCACTGCCGCTCTCTTTCCCGCTGCTGGAGTTTCTGCTACAGGGATCTCTGCTAGGGTATATACCAATGTCACAGGGTCACTCACCACACTGGTGCCTCCTGCTGAGTGTTTTGGGAATTAGCTCAGTCCCAGAAGGTGTGACCTCAGGTGGTGGTGGTGCTCCCGTCTTTGCCTCTGCCTGCAGACCTGTTACAGCTCCTTTCTCTCAGCATCTGCTTTGTGACACGGCCCTCCAGCCGTGTCACCATTCGGTTTCCCCTCTTCCGGGGGACTCCTCCAACAGGAGTCCAGCCACTCCTCGCAGCAGATTGGCAGTCCCCAGCCGAGCGGCTCCTTCAGCAGCTAGTGGGGGAGGGAGCCCAGGCCCACCCACTACTCTGGGCCCTGGCCCAGGGACCCTGCAAACAGCAGCTTCCTGCTGCCTCTTCCTTCCAGCTCACTGTCTCTATTTCCTCGACCACTTCCCCACAGCCTCAGTTCCTTCTGCTCCTGCCTCTGGCTCCATCTCCTTTTCCCAGGTTCTTGAGCCTGTAAGTCCTGGCAGCCCACCAGGAGCTCTCTAGGAAGCCAGTCTTCTCTCTAGGGCTCCGTGCAGCAGACCCCCTCCATCTCGTTTGCAGCTTCCTATTGTAGGGCCCGGTTGTGCCCTGATTGGTTGGTCCAGCCTTCATAATTGTCCACAGCCCCTAATTGGCTGTTTCCCCTTCAGCCCCTCCTTTGGCTGCCTGCGGCTCAGCCTTTCTAGGCTGGTTTTAACCTTCTCAGGGGCAGGTGTCCCGTCACAACCAAGTTCTTCTAAATATTCATAGGGGTGAACTTATGCCAGGACTTCAATAAGAGCAGGATCAGTTCAGAGTAGATGGAGGATTTGTACCAGAAAAGAAAGCCCCAAAACAATTACAAAATTCTGGTAGAGCCCCTTCAAAGTAGCTGAGCCCCTGACTGTCTAGGATGAGAAGATGTACTCTACCAAAGGCTAATGTGATAGAAGAACAATAATGAAAGACAAAGCCCCAGAAAGAGAATCTGTATAAAGCCAACTCCCTCGGAAAGGTTTGTTCAAACCCAACAGCAGTAGTGAATGGCAAAACATACTAGTACAGTAGCAGCCATTAAACATCAACATTTGGCGATGATGATTTGGAAAATAGCCCTAGCAGAAATGCATTAACCAGGGGAAAGTAGACAAAACAGTCAAAGGTGCCTGATACATTGCAGAGCCATGTTCAACTATATTTATTACAGATGTCACTACCACACACACACACTGAGTATGTGTATATGTGCATCTGTTTCTGTGTTATATTACCAATATGCTATGTGGTGCAAACCAGATCTGTAGTCATGATGCTCATCAAAAAAAGTCTATATTTTTTTCCGGGGCTTATTTCCCTGTAGTACAGTAACTAAATGCCTTCAACCTCAGCTACTCAGCATTTTATAATCTCTGGAGAAAATACTGGAGCCTTCCTTCTGCATGGGTCCATAATTCTTACATTCACATAATAGCTTTCATTCTGAACTGTCCCAAAGTGTTTTACAAACTTAGCAAAACAATGTAAAACTATACATGGAGATAACTACTGCAATTCAGAAGTGGAGGAAATCTCCTTGGTGGATCCCAGAAGCTGTTTATCTATGCAAAAGAACATTCCTGTACATGTCATGGGGCAGAGGGAAGGGAGCAAAGTTCTCTGTTGAAACTGGGGTGTCACTTAAGTCAGCAGAATACTATTGCCCATTTTGAGATTTGGCCAAGTTGTTACCTCTACATCTGCAGAACAAGAATACTGTGGGACTTTAATAGGACCATAGGGGGTCAGGATCTACCGTTTATATTTTGTCTGAAAGACCAATACTTCCCACATTGCATAAACATCTAGCTGCACATGTAGTCATTAGTTCACAACTGACTCAGAGAAGATCATGCTACCTAACATACCTGTACCTCAATACCTTTTCCTGCAACACATGGAAATCTCCCATCCCAAGTATTGACCAGTCCCAACTGTCCTAAGCTGGTGAGAACTGATGCAATCACAACCCAAGCTGGTTATGGTCACAGGCCTCCCTAAACCAATAAGAAATGTTATTAAACATGTTAAATAATGGAGCAGTGAAGTGATACAAGAAGACTTTAAAAGTCTCCAGTTGCAAGCCATAACCCTTGGCACATTGCCTATACTTAATGATATAATAGCTGTATATGTTTCTCTTGTTAAACATAATTTAATGAGACCAATTCTATCTTCACTGAGGTATCACAATTTTTGTTTTAGTAAAAGCAAATCAATCTCCTCCATGGAAGCTTTAGTCACTTGTGTGGTGTACAAGTTTTTGTAACAGTTTAAAAAACAATTATTATTTTTTTTCATCTGTAGCAATATTATTACTCATTTCAGTTTTAATGGATGGAATAAAACATGCATCTTCCTCCCCCTCGTAATAGTCTAGTAATTTAATTTGCCTGTCTTGTCTGAGGTATCATAGAGGTTTCTTTTGAGCATATGGAATGTAGATTATTTTATTTTTTATTTTTTATACACTTTGTGTACTATAAATGAATCAGGTTTTCGGCTTGGAGTGTGCATTTAGTCTCATGAATGGTATAGGTGTTTCTCTCCCCCTTTAAAAGGTTGAAGCCTACTCTTCTTTTTGAGGTCACTGTTTTTCTATGGAAAAGATGTTTCCCTATGAGAAGCAGTAAACATTCAGGAAGCTGCCTGGCATTGTAGCCGTGTGACTTACTCTATCACTTTCAAAGAACTCCACTGCATTGTGAGCCAACACAGGCCTTTCCTTAAGACACATAAACTATTCTACTTTTATGTAAAATATTTCTGATAAACTTTTAACCCCTTATGAGAAACCTGTGAAATCTTTTGACTCTTATTCTTTGAGATCTCTGCCCTTAGATATTCACACTGTATGTCTCCGTGTTTCCTGGGAGTGATACATCTAGATCTCAGGCCCTGGTCCGGCTAGCACTTACACACATGCTTAACTTTATGAATGTGAATAGTCCCATTGAGCTGGACAGGGCAACTCATATATAAATGTAAAACAGATGTATAAATGTTGGGAGGATCAAGGTCTGGGTCTTTATGACGTTTCTAGCAGACATTGCACACTGTAAGTGCTTGTGGGGCTGGGGTCTCTGTGTATGTTTACCAGTTCATGAAAATTCAGACGGCCTGTGACACTACGCCCCATATTCTTCATGGAGATATTGTTATGATATGAATATGGCATAGCTAAGATTTATTTTATGCAAGATGGGCCTTGTGAGGTATCATTGGGAAGGTTGTGATTTACTGAATATGATTATGCTATTTGTATGCATGTATCATTTCTGTATCTAAAGTTAGGAATATGGACTATGTGTCAATTACAAAAGTGTTTGCACCTGGGGAATGCCCACCAGACAAAATGCAATCGGTTTGGCTGGTTAGTCAATGGGCCATTAGGGAAAACAATAGAACTTTGAAGATGCTAATCTCCCACCTTCCTGGGAAGTTTTCCTGAGGATTTATGGCTGCTTTGATACTGCAGGGTCATGTGATCATGTCACTTTGTACTGGTCTCCATCTTGGACTACTAGTATTTTTCCACTAAGAGTAGGTGGGGATCAAACTGGGAAACAAAGAATTCTCGCCATATGTAAATCCTATTTAAGGCAGGGACATGAATAAATCAGGGTTCATTCTTCACTGGATCCCTGCCCAAGATGAATGCTGAAAACACCTAAGACTGATCTGGGGAAGAAAGGGCTGGACCCAGGCTAGAAGGTATCTGGCCTGTGAAAGGAATACCTGGAGTTCTAAACTGCAAGCAAGAGCAGTTTGTCTTCAAGAAACACGGCAACCTACTTAAAACAACATTTAGGGTGAGAAATTACTACTTGTAGCCCGTTTCTGTAGTGTATTAAGCTTAGTTCACTTTATTTGCTCAGTAATCTACTTTGATCTGTTTGCTATCCCTTATAATCACTTAAAATCTATCCTTTGTAATTACTAAACTTTTTTTTTTTTAGTTTTCTCTAAACCAGTTTGTGCAATTCATAGTGGGAAAGGGGGGTTTAAAATACAAGCCATATAGCCAAAAGATCTTTTTGATGTTTTGCAATGTATTGAGAAAGCATGGCTTTTTATATGCCGAGACAGAAAATTAATACTATCTTGTACAGTGTAACTGTATGTACTATTCTTATTTACTTTATGAAAAAGTCCTGTAAAATTGAATAGAAC
The DNA here is from genome assembly GCF_013100865.1 of Trachemys scripta elegans. NCBI lineage: Eukaryota > Metazoa > Chordata > Testudines > Emydidae > Trachemys > Trachemys scripta. Next base: position 112,155,839 of record NC_048303.1, on the reverse strand, counting down.
ATAATTTTTCCCATAACCTTTTTGACTTACCTCTCTACTACATTCTATAGGATATGTTCCCGCTACAGAATTCTATAGGATGGCTCAAAATAAATCTATAGCAAGATCATAGTCTATTAAATTCTATTTTTTAAAAAATAATTTCCATAGAACCTTGTTAAATTTTGTAGGTCCCTATTGGTTTAATTCCTATTAAATTTCATAGGGCTTTTCCATAAGCATATGTGGCTTATGAACGTTGATTTTTAAAATTCTTATCTTGCTTTTTTTCCTTATTAATGTTATAAACATAAGACCATCTGTTCTGGGTCAGACCAAAGGTCCATCTAGTATCCTGTTTACTGACAGTGGCCAATGCCAGATGCCCCAGAGGAAGTGAACCTAACAGGCAATGATCAAGTGATCTCTCTCCTGCCATCCATCTCCACCCTCTAATAAACAGAGTCTAGGGACACCATTCCTTACCCATCCTGGCTAATAGCCATTAATGGACTTAACCTCCATGAATTTATCCAGTTATATTTTAAACACTGTTATAGTCCTAGCCTTCACAACCTCCTCAGACAAGGAGTTCCACAAGTTGACTATGTGCTGTGTGAAGAAGAACTTCCTTTTATTTGTTTTAAACCTGCTGCCCATTAATTTCATTTGGTGACCCCTAGTTCTTGTATTATGGGAATAAGTAAATAACTTTTCCTTATTCACTTTCTCCACGTCACTCATGATTTTATATACCTCTATCATATCCCCCCTTAGTCTCCTCTTTTCCAAGCTGAAAAGTCCTAGACTCTTTAATCTCTCCTCATATGAGACCCGTTCCAAACCCCTAATCATTTTAGTTGTCCTTCTCTGACCCTTTTGTAGTGCCAGTATATCTTTTATTGAGATGAGGAGACCACATCTGTACGCAGTATTTATGATTTATATAAGGGCAATAATATATTCTCCGTCTTATTCTCTATCCCCTTTTTATTGATTCCTAACATCCTGTTTGCTTTTTTGACTGCCTCTGCACACAGCATGGACGTCTTCAGAGAACTATCCACGATGACTCCAAGATCTTTTTCCTGAATCGTTGTAGCTAAATTAGCCCCCATCATATTGTATGTATAGTTGGGGTTATTTTTTCCAATGTGCATTACTTTACATTTATCCACATTAAATTTAATTTGCCATTTTGTTGCCCAATCATTTAGTTGTGTGAGATCTTTTTGAAGTTCTTCACAGTCTGCTTTGGTCTTAACTATCTTGAGCAGTTTAGTATCGTCTGCAAACTTTGCCACCTCACCTTTTACCCCTTTCTCCAGATCATTTATGAATAAGTTGAATAGGATTGGTCCTAGGACTGACCCTGGGGGAACACCATTAATTACCCCTCTCCATTCTGAGAATTTACCATTTATTCCTACCCTTTGTTCCCTGTCTTTTAACCAGTTCTCAATCCATGAAAGGACCTTCCCTTTTATCCCATGACAACTTAATTTACGTAAGCGCCTTTGGTGAGGGACCTTATCAAAGGCTTTCTGGAAATCTAAATATACTATGCCCACTGGATCCCCCTTGTCCACATGTTTGTTGACCATTTCAAAGAACACTAACAGATTAGTAAGACACGATTTCCCTTTACAGAAAGCATGTTGACTTTTGCTCAACAAGTTATGTTCTTTTATGTGTCTTGTGGCAATGAGTTCCACTAGTTAAGTGATCATTAACATATAATTAATAAAGCCATTTTATAATTTGAGTGAATTTGTTGCTCATGAAATTGAGTAATAGCGCTGTGTTTAAAATGATCTCAGTGGTCCCATCTGGTTTTTAAACTATGAAATTAAGCATCATATGTAAAATTTTGCACAGATCTACTAATTCACCTCAATCCTGACCTGCATTACCCCGATTATTCCAGTTCTGCCCTGCTTAAGCAAGAAAGCTAATTATGCCAAATTGTACTAAAGATTGTGAAGTGATGTTAAGGGGTAGGAGAAGAGAAGCAAACTCTTTCACTTGTGATATACATTACAAGCAGAATTTGTGTCTCTTGTGATGAAAGGCTGTTTTTTAATCCATTCCGCTCCTGAGAGCTGCCCTTCCCTGTATCAGTGTGTTTATAGGTATTAAATGCAGTATTCATATTTAACATGGCAAAATGCCTGCGTAATTTTGCACAAAGAGCTCAAATCTTGGTACTACCATTACTTACAAGCTGAGTTCATCTTGTAAATACAGAATTGTGCATTTTTTTTCATTTCACTAAGCCTCTTGTTAAACAAATGGAAATTTAACCTAAGAAAGCTCAATGAGGCTTTGGTAAAAGCATATCTTTGGTTGAAGGATTATTGTTCTTGTCTAATGAGGCAAGATTAAATCTGAGGGTTTAGAACTTCCAATTCTGGGACTTAATTTAAAATGAATTCATCATGTTAAGGTTATTTAAGATATCTTAATTTATTTTTTATTTTAGACTAGGAAAAGGCAATAATTTACCTTTTATGTATTGACAATGTCAAATCAAATTATAATTACATTAAGTGCTTAATGGCTTGCACAGCACCATTGAGTTTAATGCAGTTGGGTCAATCTGCAATTTTGCTATGTTTTAACGCTAGTGTTAGTTAATATATGCAGTAATCTATCATTAGGTTCTTGGCAATGCTAACATTTGCTTTGTTTTATAAAATTGTTACATTTGCTATGGGCACTTGTGAAGTACATTAATTTAGGGTATAATGTTCACTCCTATCTGGTTTTATATAATCACAGCAAATCAAAGGACAAAAAATTGCCAAAAGTAAAAACTATTACGATGCATTAACTCCACTGTCTTACTAGGCAGGCCAAATGCAAAGTCAAAGGATGTAACTTAAAACTTCCTATACACAAATTTGATGGAGGTGGGGAAAAGAGCTCTATGGATGGTGTTTAGGAGAGGCCAGATTCCATGATGATGACCTCACTACAAACAGATGAGCAGTGGGATGGGTAGATGTATCTAGCAATTTGAAATGTGTATACAAACTGTCCAGTCTGTTGCTTTTGTCTGGCCCACAGCTAGCCCATGATCTATCAATGTACCAGTGTTGGGTCAGGCAATATATGATCCCTGACACAGCACCTGTAGACTGAGATCACTAACATTGTTAACAAAAGTTATGGTGGTGAATCCGAGCACCCTAGCCATGCAGCATCCCATAGGAAATGTTGACTCCAAACCATTGTGGTCTATATGTAGTTTATACCTGTGTACACATACTAGACCGGAGTTCAAACCTATATGGGCCAAATTATGTGCTTTTGTAAGTAGGACCACCTTCCTTGAAGACAGTACCATTAATTGGTGACAAGAAGTTATGCATGTATGGAGCAAGCAGGCATACAATTGTCTGCTTATGCCACGTTGGCATCTGCCCCTCTCATCTGCCTTGTTACTTTGTGAGTGATTACCTCATCTTCCTCAGAAATCTCATGCCTAGGTGTGAATGTGACATATCTAAAAGGCTGCACAAATAGTACTGAATACTAAAATCCCAAGGATGAACTGATGACAGATCGTTTTCTCAGGAATATTTCTAAGAGCAATTGCGTTTTCATTGTCTCTTTAGACATCATTTTAGAATGGAGGTTAAATCTATAGTATATTGAATAAAATGTATGATCAAGCTGAATTCTGTTCTTTGAATAATTAGGAAATGGCAATAACATTTTGAATCTATTGCCCAATGTATTTTGTCGGTTTTCAGATATTTAGATCTCTGGAAAAGAATCAGGTGTCATGCTGACTTAAAAAGGCCAACATAAAATCTCAAGCCATAGAACAAACTCTGTTTTGGTTTGTCTGTATGTTAATAGTATTATGATAAGGTTCCAAGCATCATTAAGTCAGTCTAATAAACATTAGCCTCTGAAAAGTCTAATAAATATAACTATGTGATCACAACAAAACTTGATACCAGCACAACTGAGCTGATTTTGAATTTCATCTCAGACTAGAATGTCCGATCCAGTTCTCTTCATTGAAAGGTTCCATAAGGTGCATGGATCTTTTGAATGAGGTAGCAGACCCAGTTTAGAGTCTAGGTCTGCTTATGGATTTTGAATTATGAAATAATGTGAAACCAAGAGGTTTTCAATGTGAAAACTAGATGAAATTTCATTGTCAATGGAGTATTCCTTTTCAGATGAGTTTCAAGGTGGGTTTTTCTGTTTTGTTTTGTTTTTTTGCTGGATGGGGGTGTTAACTCATGTGACTCAAAACCAGTAAATATTCTCACATGTCTCATCAAAGCTGTGTTTCCCAAAGTTCCTGTATGTTTATATGATTGGTGAATGCTTTTTGGTCTGCGGATGCTCTATCTGAATGGTGCAGACTGTGATTTGAGCTAATGTAATCACAAACTATTAAGCAGAAATGGTAACTGTAGAATTCTGAGGTACTAAGCCTCAGGGAGACTGTGAATACTAGTGTAGCGGGTACTTTACCCTCGCTCATGTGGTTAAGGATCAGCTTACAGTTATTGAAGGTTCTAGAGACTGGTAAGGATAGGGGCCTTCCTCACCCTGCTTAGTCAAGGAAAATGCCAAGCTGCTGAAGGCAGATGCTCTAGTGAGAGACCAATATCTGTTTAGGCAAATCACAAATTTTTCCTGAGGAGATTTTGAGGGAATGTTATTTGGACACTTAACTATCAAAGGGACAACTGTGGTTGTTCAGCACCCCTGAAATCAGAGTGCTTATTTAGGTGCCTAAATGTGGATTGGGCTAGTCATGTAAGGACTGACGAAGGCCCTCCTGATTTGGCTCACTGTTATTTACTGATTGTAAAAATTACTTAATACAGTGGTTTCTGTGTACTGGGATTGGAGTGTGCAGGGGGAAAACCCTTTGAGCCAACAGAACTCCATCCCAAGCTGGTCGCACAAAAGAAAGTCTCTCCCATTTGGGCTTGTCTCTGACATGAAAAGGCTTAAATAAGTGGATGTGATTGGAAGCTGGTTCTCATTTCTCTGCCAATTAGGTATCCTAGAAGCTATTGACCTTCTTGGAGCTGGAGGTCTTACTGTGAGGACTCTGGGCCACAGGGCCCAATACAGAGGTAAAATCCTGTGGAACAGGGGCATGTTGTAAGGTGTCTTTGCAGGGAGCAGTTTTAGGTGCATGTGATGGGATGCTCATTCCACACTGAAGAGGAAGAGGTTAATGGAGGCCTCATGGGCCTGCCACACCCTGTCTGAGAGGAGCAATGAGGGTGAGTCCTCCAAGCAGCCTCGGGACGCTGCACAGGAAGCAGCCAAACAGCGAGAAGCTGCACGGAGCAACCAATCAGGGCCTAATGGGCTCACATAAAAGGGAGCTGCAGGGAAGAATGGGGTCACTTGCTGCAGGGAGCCTAAGGAGAGAGGACTGTGTTCCTAGGGAGGATAGGAAGATAGCACCTTGAACAGAGCAGTTTCTGGCAGGGATTGGGGGAGCAAGAGGGACATGCTGGCTGCTGGGACTTACTGGCTGAAGACCCTGAGAAGAGGGTGAAGAAGGTGCTAGGGCTGCAAGGAAATGGCCCAGGGAATTGAAGCAGCACTGGTGAAGGAGTTTAGGAGAGGCAGCAGGAGGCTGCTATCCATTATTCCAGGTTCTTGTGTTGGGACTTGGAATAATGGGCGGGTCCAGGTTTCCCCTACTCACCACTGGGGAAGTGGCCAAACTATAGAACGGGGAGATACTTCCTTCTCCCTCCCCCCCAAAAGGGGGAAACGCATGCATGTTGGCATGACTGGTGGGCCAAGTCATGAAAAGGACACTGCGGTACTTAGAGGTGGTCTGCAGGCAGAGAAAGTGACAGGAGAGGTACCACCAGGAGAGGGCTTGCTGGCTGAGAGAGCTAATCCCCGATATGGCCAGCAGAGGGTGCCACTCTGAGTGAACCCCGTCAGTGTGATGCTGGTATTTCAGCATGGTCCTCCATTTTATCCCCAAAGGCCAGCAGGCCCTATCAGAGTTCTATGTTAGAATAATATATTTGTTCATATGCTGAAAATATTAAAACAAAAGTGGGCTTTGATGCCTGATAGGCAAGTCATTACTGAACTACTGATGGCTACAAATCAGTCCAGGGCTGATAGCAACACACACAGGGAACCCAATAATGCTGAGGAAAAATCATGTGTGAGCACCAAATTGTTCTATTTAAACAGTAATTAAACTGTGTCAGTAATGCAGAGCCCTGAGGAAGGTTAGCGTGGCTGGGAAGTTGGGTTATGAATAAATTGGTTTGTCTGAGGAAATGAATACATTAAACACTTTAGGAAATGTCTCTGTCAATTTCTCCACCCCACTCAATAATAGGACTGGAGAGCAGTAGTTGCGAAACAGGGATTGTGAATGATTCCCTAGCTTACTTTCTGGAATCCTGGAATAAACTTTCAAAGGATAAAGTTAGAAGTAGAGGTTTCATTACATTGGAAGGTACATATCCTTCACCCCTGCTCACAGTTTGAGTGGTTGTGCTGTATTCTCAAGAGTCCAGGTGTGATAGTGTTGGTGTCACTGATTGGTTAGAGTTTAGTGGATGTGGGGTTAATAAGCTTTAAAGCTTACCCCACATTTGTAACTTGAGATATTTCACTTCCTACATGATCTTAAATTTCGTGTATAGTTTGTGCCTTTCCCTCAGTAGGAGCTGAGTGCTATTTTGAACTTAGAAATTAAAAGGCTTCTTTCCTCTGAAGTTGTTAAAGCACTTCACAAATATCAGTGATCAAAATCTCTCAAACCCCCATAAAGAGGGCATTGTCCCAATTAACAAATGAGTAAACTGAAGAACAGAAAAGTTAGTTAACTTGCATGAGCTCACAATGCATAATATGGTAATAGTGAGAAAAGAGCCAGGAGTTATGTCTCCCACTTACCTGCCCCACCCACTAGACCGTGCTCCCTCTAATAGAGAAAGAAGTAGGATGGCCAATGTTATCTGAGGTTCCAATTAGACTTATTCTGTATCCCTCAGTCTTGTTTTACCATAGGGTTGCAGTGGCTGCCAAGACGCACACATCCCCATGCTCCTCTGGTAAATCTTCACACTTCTGTTTTCTGTAATGCTGTCGATTTATCAAAGCCCCCAGACCATGTACAAAGCTCAAGCATAATCCTGCCCCAAGAAGCATTTTACGCAAGATGGAAAAAGTGAATCTCATCTGTTTGCTTATCCTCTGGAGTAAATGTTAAGTCACTGTGGTTGTACTAATAAAAAACGTCTTAAGGCATGCAGCTTTGGTTACGACATGCTCCTCAATGTGATAGCTTTAAAGGGTAGATTTTACAGGGATAGCAGGGTTCTTTCATCCAGAGTTATTTAATAATTCCACAGTAGTTCAGATGTGAATTTCTAACAAGACCTTGAGCAATAAATATGACAGCCTTTTTCTAAATCCGAAAGTTCTAAATGTGGCTGTGATAGGATGTTACCACAGTCCAGTGGGGGCATGGAGTGCAAATCCAGACCAGTGAGGGGTTGTCACTACATACCCTGTAATCCTGGATGCTTCACAACGCTTTGCTGCCAAAGCTCCCAATCTCAGGTGCTCACAACCAGCCTACCACATCACACCCTGCATGTCTGTTTATAGTTACAGATCCTACCCCCGCAGGCTGCCAACAACATACCAGTCACACTCTGGCCTCCACCAACCTTCATTACAATAAATAAGATGATCCCAATCTACTTCTAGTTCCTAATTCCCCCAAAACTGTGGACCATGCAGTGTCCAGTCCTCTCCTAGACAGTTCAGAGAAATAATAATGTTATGTTTTTTCTCTTTACAGAAAGAACAATCAGAGCTTATTAATTTAACTGGGGGTAAAAAAAAATCTTCCTTTTAAACACAACACAGTAGTTTTATGGTGAAAAAGGAAACATTTTTATTAACAAAATATACACAAGGTTATAGTATATTCAAGTATAAGGAATGAAGATATAGTTACAAGAAAATATGCTTCTAAAACTCATCCTTGTTAGATTAAATCTTTGCCTAAGCAAATTTGTCACCTGTCTTCAATTCCCAAAGACTTCAACCCCTTGGTTGAAGGACTCATTCTCCTCAGCTTCAAATGGCTCTGTTGCCTTGCGTCTGTCTAGTGATGGGTGCCAAAGATGGCTTCTGTCTTTGCTTGTATCTTGCAGAGTTCAATGAATTTGTTTCAAGAGGCAGGATGACCTCATGCAGTGCTTCCCAACCTCATATAAATATCTGGGACTTTTCCTCCTCTCTTGGCAGAAAATATTCCTTTGTTTGGCCGCTCACTTTAGAACATAGTATCCATGAGAATTCATAATTCCTTCTACAGTGTTAATATATACGTATATTTTACAATGCTATTAATCACCAGTATGTTACTGGCATTCATTAAAGACTTGATATGATACACTAATACACTAGCAGGTGATTCAATTGCTTATTTGAGATTTAGACCCCTGACTTTAAAACTGAGATAAAGTTTCTCTGCTCTGCAGGGGTGTAGCCCCCACTATCTTCCCCTCCATCCATTGTAAATAAATTCTCATTGTCTTCAAAGTATTTAGAAAGTAACTTTATTTAGGGTGGGATAACTCCTGTTTGACTAGCAAACACATTTTAAGAATTACAGTTTCAATTCATGTCCATAACTTTGCATCAGTTGCTTGCACTTCCATTACACAAGGATTGTAACAGCCAGAGCATTATGAGTTTTCCAGTGACACATTACATGGCACCTTTTTAGATTGCGATTATAACAATAGTTGGGGCACACTGGGCTGGTCAGTAGGGTTGCCAACTTTCTACGAGCACAAAACCGAATGCCTGTGTCCTGCCCCTCCTCCCAGGCCCCGCCCCTGCTCACTCCACCCCCCCCCACACACACACACTGTTGCTCACTCTCCCCACCCTCCCTTCTTCCCTCCCTCATTTTAACTGGGCTGGCTCAGGGGGTTGGGGTGCAGGAGGGGGTGAGGGCTCTGGCTGGGGGTGCGGGCTCTGGGGTGGGGCCAGATACGAGGAGTTCAGGGTGCAGGAGGGGGCTATGGGCTGGGATGCAGGAGGGGGTGAGGGCTCCAGCTGGGTGCGCAGGCTCTGGTGTGGGGATGGGGATGAGGGATTTGGGGTGCATGAGGGGGCTCCGGGCTGGAACCAAGGGGTTCAGAGGGTGGGAAGGGGATCAGGGCTCAGGCAGGGGGTTGCGGCATGGTGGGAGTGAGGGCTCTGGCTGTGGGGGTGGGCTCTGGGGTACGGGGTGGGGCTGGGGAGGAGGGGGGTGTGGTGCGGGGGGTGGGATTGAGGGGGTATCAGGAATGGGGATGGGGTAGGGGCATGGGGTGCGGGAAGGGGTCAGGGATACAGGCTCCAGGCAGCGCTTACCTCAGCCAGGTCCTGGAAGCAGCGCATGTCCCCTGTCCGGCTCCTATGCAGAGGCGCGATCAGACAGCTCTGCGTGCTGCCCTACCCACAGATACTGCCCCTGCAGATCCCATTGGCCACAGTTCCCAGCCAATTGGAGCTGTAAAGCTGTCGCTTGGGCAGGGGCACTGCATGGAGCCACCTGGCTGCCCCTATGCCTAGGAGCCAGACGGGAGACATGCCGCTGCTTCTAAGAGCTGCATGGCAGGCAAGGAGCCTACCTTAGCCCCACTGTGCCACCGACCAGACTTTTAATGGCCTAGGCAGCAGTACTGATCGTAGCTGCCAGGGTCCCTTTTCAACCAGGCGTTCCGGTCGAAAACAACACCTGGCAACCTGACAGGTCAGGCCGGCTGAAACTCTCTGCTCTTTCCCTCTGCCCTTGGGTTATTCTATTTGTCACAGGTGTATACCCCACGCTGGCAGTGACAGTGTAAAGGGGAACTGGAGAGCCCAATTAGCCCATTCTATGGCACCTGAAGGGGTAATTAGAGATTAGACCCAATTTGGAGAACCTGGATGGTTGCTGTGTGTTTTAAATGACAGCAAGATAACAGGGAGAGGAGAGCTAGGGGAGAGTCTTTCTGGGAAAGGAATTGCAAAGGGTCTGCAGGAGGAAGGTTCGTGTACTTTCCCTGAAAGGAGAGGGCAGTGGGGGAGAAACAAGGACACTCCTAAAGCAGGCCTGGGAGAAGAGACTGCAAGGGAGAAGCTCTGAGTGTCAATGGCTCAGGAAGAGCCAGATCTCCAAGGAGACAGCATTCTGTAATAGCATGAACAACAAGGAGTCTGGTGGCACCTTAAAAACTAGCAGATTTATTTGGGCATAAGCTTTCGTGGGTAAAAACCTCACTTCTTCGGATGTAATAGCATGGTGAGTCTATGACAGTATCTCAAATGCTGTGGGAATGGGGTTGCCTGGGGCATGAATCCAGATGCATCTCTTTTTATTTTTCTTGTATGAAAATTAATAATTTACTTTCTGTATTCCTTGTTTATATAGTATCTTTAATTGGTACTTGAGGCAGAAAATAAATATTTTCTTTTTCATAGCCATACTGGTTTTGCAGTAACAGATGTAAAATTTGGGGTGGAGTCCTGGCTTCCTTGAAGTCTGTGTCACAAATCCCATTGACTTTAATGGGGCCAGAAGTTTTTTTGTGATTTTTTTTTTGTTTTGTTTTGTTTTTTACCAGAAAAGCAAGTACATAAGACTCCATCTTGGTATCCATCAAGTAAGAGAATTCTATTTTTACATCACCCTTTTGAGACTACAAGTACATGACCCAATATTATTTCAGTGATATGTGTGCAAATTGTGCACAATAAATTTGTGTATGCAAACACCAGGAATATTTACGTAGGTATATTCCCCTTTGTCAGTGTAGAGCAACTTCAATCACTTAATTCGGGGGTGGGGGTGCGTGATTTCAACAGGTTGGGGATTGTAAAACTAATTTTAAAAAATTTGGTATTGGAATTTTAGATTTAAACTTATAATGAATTAAATTTTTAAATGCTGGGATTTTTTAAATAAAATTTTAAAAATGCCACTACTGGTAGAGTATCTTATTAAAATTTTACAAAACTACTATAGGTAAAAACGAAAATATTGAAAACGAAGGCCTCATCTTGTGAACACTTAAGCAAATACATGACTAATCCTATTGATTTCAATTGCACTACTCATGTGCTTAGACTTCAGCCTGTGCATAAGAATTTACATCATCAAGGGGCTAATATTGTATTTTTATTGAAATGCTTTCTCTTAGCATAAAGGTTTTATCACTTCCAATCAAATTTTCATTGTTTAATGAGAACCTATTAAGACTTTCAACACCGTACCAGTGATGGTAAATGTTTTTTATACACACTGGCCAAAAGTTTCAAAAATCAAAGCCTAAAGTTAAGCTCATATTTATGCCAGTGGGATTTGCAAAGCCATCTAAGTGAAATAGGAGTACAATTCTCATTTATTCAAATTGTGAACCCTGACATAGGAGTATAGCCTGGTCAAAGTATTTCGGCTATCTTGATTTGTGAAAGTTCAGTATCTGGTGGTGGTATTCATTGCAAATATAGCACATCTTGTTTTCTTATCAATTTTGTGTGTGTGGCATTCCCATAGTAAATGTTAATGAGGCCTTAAGCTTGTCTTTTTTCAGCATAGAGTAGAATAGAGAGGGTTTTTTCTTCTCAGTAGAAAAAAGCCCCACTAGATTAGATTAAAAACTGAAATTCTGCTAATAGTTAAACTAAAGGTGTGATCTTGTGCCCATTAAACTAACTGGCTAATTTCCCACTGAATTCAGTGGTGCAGGACCAGGTCCTCAAGAAACAAGTATAAAACATCCATTTTGGCAATTTAAGACTATCAATGAAAAGGAAGTAAAGAACTAGCACCATGTAAACCAAAAAAAAAATCAGATTATTTTTTAAAATCATGATTTATATATATGAATATTTCCCACCCTAACATGTGCATGCAGTCATTGTAGCTGCACATGCATTAGGCATACACAATAGTTCATGAGCAATTGCCTCTTTTTTATTTTTATTTTTATTTTTTAAATCAGACTGTATTCACTTTTACAACCTACAGAGCTGAAAGCATCTTAAACAAGACTCAGATGGGAAAAGTGGATGTGGCAGTAGTTAAAGGGAGAAGCTGTAGCATTTCAAGCACTTGCAGAGTATGCTGTTCTGGTAGAACAGAGGAAGCGTAAATCTTTATGTTACGATACTAGTCAAGCTTTTGGGATTATTTAATATTGTCCATTTATGTATCATTTTTAAAATGTATATAGAACCCACATGTTATTACTAAGCTGTGTTTGTTTAACAGGGGAGCAGCAGTGTTTGAAATGATTATTTATGTAGATACACACTGAAAGAAAAATTACTCTAGGATAGTCATGTTTCAGCTTGCATAACTGTGGATTGTGCAGTTTTCACATGCTCTGTCTTGATTACTGAATACTGAATTGTGACTGTTCCGTGTAATGATGAAAGTTCAAGTGCTGCTAGAGAATCTGAATCCCTTGTATCAAAACAGATAAGCCTTAAAATACTTGAGGCTTTTTTAAAATCAGCTACCAATGTTAAGTAGCACCAGATTTTTTGCTCACATTTACATTTAAAAAAAAAGATCTATTGTGTAGACTCCACCATTATTAATCCAGCTATTTTCACAGTATGGAATCTGCAGGGGGTATTAGTAACTGCAGAGATTTCAGATTTAGTATCATATTGGCTTGTTAAGGCTACTGTAACAATGACACCCTGTACAACATAAGGAAAGTTAACAATAGCTATTCAGCTTTCCTACAGAGGCCTCTGAAATCGCAGTGTCCGAAGGCGTTCAGTAACGGAAGCTTGCAAGCCCCTTTTCCAGCGAGCTCTCTGACCTTGCTTTGATATTAGCTGTTCTTTTTTTTTCTTCAGTCATCTGCAGTGAGAAGGTGCATCTGATGTAAAGTAGAAACCTAAGGGCTAGATTGTGCCATTGGCACAGCTCAGTATAGGGATGCAGGGGATGGGGTGGAGCCTTCCTCCACATTTCTGTGGGAGGCATACAGGAGAAGCGTGCCCATTACTACAACCCTTTGTAGGGTGCAGCCAGCTTCCATTATTGCACCCAGCCTACTCCATGCGTTTTCTAATTGCCACCCCACAAACTCACCGTAGGCATTGGATTGTTTCCATGGCATGCATCACTACCAGGCCAAATTCTGCCCTCAGTGCAACTATGCACCCACGGGCCTGTGTAGGCTTGTACGGTTATCA